>NW_008586074.1:5678-7754 GCF_000691845.1 Merops nubicus | reverse complement strand
GTCAAGATGAATAAAGAGGAAGAAGACGGCGGTGGAGCTGCGGATCAAGGTGGACCATGATGGAAGAGGACAGCGATGTATTTTTTTTGTCAAGGTCGTGCAATACAGAAGAGGAGAGCGGTGGATCTGCGGGTCAAGATGAATAAAGAGGAAGAAGACGGCGGTGGAGCTGCGGATCAAGGTGGACCATGATGGAAGAGGACCCCGATGGATCTATGAGTGAAGGTATAGCAAGATAGAAGAGGACAGGGGTGGAGCTGCAGGTCACAGTGGAGGAAACAGAAGAGGACAGTGGTCGATCTGATGGGGAGGTTGGACCAAGAATGAGCAGGACAGAGCTGGAGCTGTGGGTGTGACCCAAACAAAGAGAGAAGTGAATAGCTGTGAGGCTGCAGGTCACAGCTCCAGGAATAGCAGGGAGCTGCTCCCAATTTTCTCCTGTTTCAGAATACGGGGATTTCTGCATCCGAGCTTTAAGTTTCCTGTTCAAAGCTGCAAGACATTCTGGTAAGTGTGAGCTGATGTGGAGAAACATTATTGTTCATTTTCCCCCTTTGTGGTAGTTGCCAAAGGATTTGCAAACTTCTTGGCCTAGCGCTGAAAGAGAATAAAAGCACTTTGGGTGCCTCCTAGAGAAATATTTCCTGTAAGAGTCTTTCAAGGTGTTGGGGATGGGGCAGTAGAGTAGCAAAAACTCTTCCCAGGCCTCTGGGGATGCCTGCAGGCTTGGGCACACCGTGCTGGGGACGTGCACGTTGAGGTTGTTCATCCTGTCCTAAAGCTCTCTGTCTGTCTCTCTTTCTCAGGCCCCACGCCGCCTCTCTTTCCGCAGCGCACGCTCGGATGGAGAAGTGGGTGGCGAAGAAGTTCCTGTGCCTCACCACGATAGAAGGTATTGCTGTCAGCTTCAGAGACCTGGAGACCGGTTCCCATCTTGCCTCTGAACAGCCTCAGCTCCCACACTTCTCCCAGGCAGCACACAGGTCCCCCAGTAAAAAGCCACAGGAAAGCACAGGGCGCACACTCTGCCACTTGCGACCTCAGCTCAGCATCAGCTCCCACCGGCCGCGTTGCCCCGCACGGGCAAGTTTAACTTGGCACTCCTTGTTGCAGTGCCTGGCTCTGGTGTGTTCCTCAGTGCTGAGCGTAGGGCGGGCTCTCAAGGAGAAAGTGAACTTCTCATGCCAGAGGTGGTTGGTGTTGGAGAGTTACTGGGGAAGTTTTCAGGCTGGGGTCTGCTGTTGGAGTGTTATTGCAGGGGGAGTGGCTTTGTGAAGGCTCCTCTATGAGATGCAGCAGAGAGAGCAGTTTGGCATGAGAAGAAGAGGTCTGGCCATTTTGTTTTGGGCAGTTGTCAGTTGAAGAGTTGGACAGGGCCAAGATAGGAGTAGCGTAGAAGGCCAAGTTGACCTTGCCTGTGTGGTGCAGTTGGAGTGGAGTGGCCAGCCAATGCCCAGTGGGCGTTTGCAAGTGACCCTCAAACTCCAGCTGGCAGCTGGGGGCATTTCCTCGCTGCCTGGCTGGGCTGAGGAGCACGGCGCTGGGCTAGTGGAGTGATGCGAGCCAGGCCTGAAGCTGTGCACGTTCCAGTTAAGTTATACCATGTTTGCAGAAACTTTGGTCTTTAGTGATAATGTCTCACTGATGGATGGGGAATTCTCCTCTCTCCAGTAAGATCAGGTTAATGGTGTCACTTTGTTTGCCAAATTGCATTTTAGTCTGTATTGCATATTGTCATAATAAAGCTTCTTTTCCCCCACTGATTTCTCATCACTTGGTTGTTATTATAATTAATAGAGATATTCAGGCTTGCTCTACCTGAACTGGAAGAGATGCAGGAGGCCTGCATGCTTTTCCATGGAAATTCAATTCAGTCTGCCATATCCCAATCTTTGAGTGTTTCATGTATGCAATTCCCTCCCAAAGTTCTGCCAAAGTTCTGAGGGCTGACATCTGCCCCTACAGCAGGGAAATCCAATGTTGGCACTTAGCAGGATCCATCCTTGATGCAGAACATTTTTTGCTCTTTAGCGTATCCATCAGACTGTTGGTTTGGGGTTATTTTTTTGTAGGGAA
>NW_008586074.1:0-5647 GCF_000691845.1 Merops nubicus | reverse complement strand
AAAGGCACATCATGATAATGGAGAACCATGAATCTTGATGTCATCAGACACAATGACTCCTCTTTTCTCTGCTTTCCGCTTACTGGTAGCTTTTTTAAAATTTGAATTGTCTGCAAAAGACTTTTATTTTGGCTCTGCAGGGGCAGTCTGATACTTCTCTGGCAGGGCCTTCTACCTGAGCATCTTCAGCACACTTGTGTATCAGGCGGTCACTGCACTATGTATTGACAGCAAAATGATCTGGGCCTCAGCTGCAACAAACAATCCCTACTTTCTGTCATCCTTTGCTATACAAGAAATGGTTGAACTTTTTTTATAGCAGGTTCAGTCCCTTGCTGTAAAGCAAAATTTTAATTTGTGGAGAAGCAGGGTAGATTTATTCACTCCCTATAAACACCATAGATTAGCTATATGGTGGAACAGTTCAAAACAACCAAAACCTGCAGAGGCTCCTGCATTCCCACCCTTTAAGTGCTGTTGTGTCAATTCCCCTGAGAGCCTTTGAATGGATGTGCTCATAATGACAAACCCAAGTGAGCCATAGTGTATGAGGCTGCTGAGAGAAGAGCTCCAACTGTCCCACATCTGATGAGCTCAACCAACCCTCTGACCAGCTGGTGAAAAAGGGCAGGTTTGGATCAGGTCAAGAGACCAATTTCAGGCTTGTGGTAAGTAGGGGCTACATAAATTTGTGAAGAGTAAACGTGCAGCTGCTAACACAGTCACGAGCACTGGACACATGCCTGTTGCATATGGTCTGTTTCCCACCATTCCATTCTGTCCTGTTTCTGAAGCTCTTTGCAGAACTATTTCTGAAGGGTGCAAAGCTTCCAGAGCTGTGATGTCTGCCCAGCTGCTGCTGAGCTATGGGTCAGTCTGGTAGAATTTAACCCTGTTGCCATAGCAGGGCAGTTATAGCTGTTGATGAGCCAAGTTATTGCTATAAACACGACAAGGGGCATGGGGAAAGGCAATATATTTTATTAGGCCAGAAGACATGATTGGGGAAACATCTTTACAGAAATGCAAGCCTTTTATTTATTTATTTTTTTTAAAAAAATTTAATTAGTGAGAAGATTTCCAGGAGGAGGGTTTATGCACTCAGGAGTGTGTCTGTTGTTTCCCAACCCCAGCAGTGTAACAAAGGATGTTCCTTGTTCTCACAGACTGTCTTTTTTTGTGACAGCAGCATGGCTTGGTAGACAGTGTCTCTGTCTTTTGTGCTTTTTTTGTGCTTTTTGTTGTTGTTGTTGTTGTTGTTTTGCAGGCTCTAAGGCTTTTATTTGCTGGGGGTCTTGACAGAAAATTGTAGTAGAGGGGTTTAGGGGTGTGGACCTCAAATTAAGTTGACTTTTGGCTTTTGATGTTAAGCATTTTGTGTAAATTAGCCATCTGAATTGGCAATTTAAATGAAATCAGAGCACTGGCAACATTATGCAAACAAGATACCATGATTAAGACTATTTTAGACCTAAGTCATCTTCCTTTCTCCTCTCTTCACATGATTCCCAATAGATGAAATCCTCTAATTCATTTTTAAAAGTCATTATTCCCTTCAGCATGGAAGTACTGTTCCATTCACAGGTGAATGCAAGTCAGGCACCAGGGTGCTGTTCTTCTGCAAGACTTGAGATGCTCGGGATGAATAGCTCACAAGCTACCTAACAAAGCTGCTGGCCAGACATTGGAGGCCTGATGTACTTGGGCCTAATCATGGAATCACGGAATTATATGATGCCAGGGCCTTTAGAGATCATCTAGCCTACCTCCATCCTCTCTCTCCTTATCACCTCTAAGAGACCATCACCTAACCTCTTCAAAACAATGTTATCCAACAGCAGGGAATGTATCTGCTCCCTAGGTGAACTCCTCCATGGCTTTCTTCCTCACCTGCTCAATGGTTTCCCTCAATGTCTAAATTAAATCTCCATTTTTGTGGTCACAAGGAACAAATATTTCTTCTTCACAGTGTTTTTTTTTCACACCACAGAACCCTTACTGTGTTGTTTCCTGGTCCATGCTTCTGCTCCAGGAGAAGGCTCCCCTCACACTATCAGAACTGTCTCTTGAACAAGGCAGTGAAAATGAGAGCAGCAAATCTGAAGTGCCTCTACCATAAAGGCAGCGAACGCACAGGACTTTCTTTGCCTGCCTGTAGCTGGGGTGAGCTGTTCTGCTGACAGTCTTTCTGCTTAGGGAACCCCTCTGTGTAGTGCATGAGTGGTCAGCCCAGGAACTGACACACATCATAATTCAAGGGATGTATTGACAGGAAAACTGCTGGGCCCATTTTCCTTTGTCTTATCCTAACATGGTGAATCCCACTGTGATAGTGGTTTCTGGTTTCCTTGTGGAAATTCTGTGAAAGCAGAAGGGTCCTGGCCCTGGTTTCCAAAACAAACACTAGAATTTTACTCCTGCTTTTAACAGTGAGATAGCAAAGAGGATGCTGTGGAAACGCAGACCGGGAGCACAGTTTGGGCCAAACTCCAGCTGCTTCCCGAAGTGTCCGCAGTGCCTGGCACCCGAACTGCAGCGGCCCTGAGCAGAGCACAGGCGGCTGCCCGGGGCGAGCTGCTTCCCCCACCCTCAGAGAGCCTGGCCACGGACCCGCACGTCCCTGCTCCTTGGTGCTTGACGGAAAATTCGGGACCTCTCCAGCCCCCGAAGCAAAGGCTCCCCGCCCGGCCCCTCTCTCCCCGATGTGGTTCGCACAGGGCCCCACAGCGGCTCTCGGCCCTCGCTGCACCCCGGGGCGCGCTGCACTTGGAGCTGAGCCGGGCTGCAGACAGCCCGAGGGGTCCAGCTAAATCCCAGCCGCCTCCTCCCCTTCCCACCCCCCACTGAGGGGCCGTCTCCTAGCAGCCTCCTCTTCCCACGACGGCACCGGGGTTTGTTTTATCCGTTGGGAAGCAGAGAAGGACGTGCCGGTGTTCCCAGGACTGCTGCGGTGATAGTGCTGACGGTGGTTCCCAGCAACGGGTAGTGCCACCCCTCTGACAGGTGTCACCAGCTGAGCCGGTATAAAAAAGAGAGGGTATGTGTGCCATCGCTGGGAAGCTGCTGCTGTGCCCTCTCCTGGTTGCTGAGACAGACGAGCTGTCTGACATTGATTCTGTGCTGGCTTACAACTCCAGCCTGAGCAATTCCAGTTAGAAAGGACTTCTGCTGCCGGTGACTAGCCATGAGCTCATCTCACCTAAGCAACAGAGCTGAGAGCCACTTCAGAGCCTTAGAAGAGCATGAACTGGAGGCAGTGGGGAAGAAGGCTTGGGACAATCCTGTTTACAATGGTTCTCCCTCGACTTCTTTGAAGATTCAAGCCATTTACAACCCCAGGTCTGTCCTGGAGAACCCCTATGAGAACTTTGAAGAGGTGGGGGATGCAATGCCTTACCAGGAAGAGCAGAGCAAGGCTGTGGATGGGAAGACAAGTCCTTTCCTCAAGTGCTTCTTCTACGTCTTCAGAGGCATACGAGGTAAAGCTCTGTCACCTCACTAGAAAGGATTTGCTAGTCCTTGGGAAGCGCGGTGGTATGGGGTGGAGGTTGGGGGTGTGCAGGGGTGCAGGAGGTAGAAACCCCATAGTGTCTGTGTAGCCCAGGAGCCTGCTCAACACAAGCTAGCATTACTCTGCAGATCCTCTTTGGCTGACCTGGAAGGAGCATCCCCATTCCGTGTGCCTTGCTGTAGCTCCAGGGTCTGTGCTGTTCACTTCACTACAAGGCAGGAGGCACAGACAGACTTGGTGGCGTGGCCAGGGTCATGCAGTGAATCTGTTGGCAGAGCCTTGGACAGAGCTTAGGTGTCCTGAATCCACAGGAGCCATCCCTCTGGTGATGAGATTATTCTGTCTCTGTATGTATTTTCTAGATGGAGTGGTACTGGCTCCTGTGTTCCAGTAGCTTAAGAACTGATATAAATATCCACTTGAGAAAGTCTAGCACGGTCAGGACTGAAATGCAGAGGATAACCAGACTGTGTCAAACGAGGCTTGGCTTGAAGACACATGAAAGAAAGAGGTGCTAGTTTCCAGTTTCAAAGACAAAGGAGAATGAAATATTATTTAGGCTTATTCAGAGGCATTCCAAAACCTGGGAGCAAGTCAGGTCTCCTGTAAGGATTACAGCCCTGGGCAAGAGCATTTGTTGAACGGTTTCTTGTGGAAGGCATGATGTCCTAACACTGTAAAAACAGGGAAGACCAAGCAAGAAAGGATATTTCTTGTGGGAAATATTCTTTTCTTGTGAGTGTGTCTTTCCTTCCTGACTTGGAAGGCAAGACCCTTCCTCAGAGCTGTACCCTCTAACAGTGCATGTGGGTGAGTAACAGTCTAGCCTGGTCCTGAGCTGCACAGCCCCCCTGTGATCAATTCCTTCTTAACTGTCCCTGCAGTTACAGTCTAACACTATTCATTGACAGGGAAGCCAGAGCTGAGGCCTTAAAGGTTTCTCCTGTCCAGGGAGCAATACTGGTGGGCTTGGTAGGTAATTACAGATTGCTCAGAGGCAGTGTATCGTGTACCTGTTTTAGTTTGACATATTTTCTTCTAGGCATTGTTTGAGTCTCAAAAAGGAAACACAAATCCTTATTTTAACATTAAAATTCCATTTGTGAGATGCCAGAGTTGGAGTTTGAGCATGCAAATGAAAAATACTTGTCAGGACACTACAGCCTTTCCTCCTTCTGTGCCTGTTGCAGCCACATGTCCTGCCAGCAAGGATGTTAAATAGGGTTGTAGGACAGACCAGAGCTGGGAAGGTGAGATCCAAAGGCCAGTGCAGCCAGAAGAGAAGCCTCAATCAGCTTCACAGAGGTAGGGACATTTTCCTGGAAGAATTTTCATCCTTCCTTTGCATCTTTACTAGGTGTTTCTCCAAATATTGATGGTTCTCCCCATCCCCTTCCATTTAATCACCCTAGTCTCTCACATGGAAAATGGAGACAGTCCAGATAA
Organism: Merops nubicus; assembly: GCF_000691845.1. Taxonomy (NCBI): domain Eukaryota; kingdom Metazoa; phylum Chordata; class Aves; order Coraciiformes; family Meropidae; genus Merops; species Merops nubicus. The sequence continues at coordinate 690 of NW_008586074.1, read as the reverse complement.
GTCACTTAGCCAAGGACAGTTTGTGTGGGTTTTTTTTTCTGAAAAAACATTAATTGGGATTGTGTGTCCATAGCTCTCTGGGGGTACTGTCATAGTCAGCTTATTGAGTTCTTTTCTTGTCCTCACCAGCTACTGGGCTGGACTATTGGTGAGTAGCTGCTGCTCCTAATGCCACTACTCAGGACTGTTCCTCCCTAAACTGTGCCCAAGGTAGGGTACTGGACCAGCCTCATGGTCCTCCAGGTATAATTTTGGGCAAGTCTCTGAACCAAGTTTTCAAGGCTATTGGAGTGCTTCTGAATTTAGGTGTTCCCAAGTATGCTCCTCTTCCTAAAGCAAGAAAGTCTGTGGCTTTGTTCCCAACAAAAACAAATAAACCTGCCACCAGATTGTGATGTAGTCACATCTAGAGACGAAGGAGGTCATTTAAAAGAGACCTGGACAGATGGGTGGGTTGTTTCCCCCATGACTTCTTCTCCATTATGGAGATTCCTGGAGATCACACGATACTCTCTCCAGCACGTGAGTGAATCCGGATCTTCTCCAGGCTCTCAGTTCTGTTGCTGGTCTGACATGGCCAGAAGAGGCTACTGGTTTGTCTGTCCAGGAGCAAGGGTGGAAGCTGCAACAGTCACTGCAGGAGCTGATGGTGCAAAATGCTCTCTATTCTGTCGAGATGCCAAAAAGCTA
>NW_008586073.1:0-1555 GCF_000691845.1 Merops nubicus | reverse complement strand
CCCCAGAAGGGAGGCTGCTCCAGTCCGTTATGGGCAGTTCTCCGGTCTAATCACACTGGCCTCAGATTTCAATTTGAGTAGGCTGAATGAAAGTGCCGTGCATGGCGTCTATGCAAATCCTGAGAACTATGTAAATTCTGTGAACCCGGTAAACACCACCAATCCATTTTTGAATAATGGGTACTACGCTCAAAATTAGAGGTGCCCTGCCTCCAGCTGGGTGGAGGATAGAGATAACAGAGTTCATTGGACTGTGTGGATTTGATGGCCTGGCACGTTTGAACCACAGGAGTATAGAGTCCTGGTGGACACTGGTGCATAGTGCACCCTATTGCCATCGAATCATAGAGGGACAGAGTCTGTCACTATCACTGGAGTGACAGGAGGATCTCAAGAACTGACTGTGTTAGAGGCTGAAGTGAGCCTAACCAGGAATAGGTGGGAAAAGCACCCTATAGTGACTGGTCCAGGTGCTCCGTGCATCCTTGGCATAGACTTCCTCAGGAAAGGGCATTATAAGGACCCAAAAGGGTGTTCATCGGTATAGCAGCTGTAGAGACTGAGGACATTAAACAGCTGGCTGTCGTGCCTGGACTTTCAGAGGAGTCTGCTGCTGTGTGGTAGATGAGAATTGAAGATCAAAAGGTGCCAGTTGCTACTAAAACGGTGATTTGACGACCATCATACTAACAGAGACTCTGCAGCTCCTATCCCAAACTTGATTCGTCAACTAGAGGGTCAAGGGGTGGTTAGCAAAAGTCACTCACTTTTTAAGAATCCTATATGGCCAGTGCAAAAGCCCAATGGGGAATGGAGACTGACTGTGGACTATAGTAGCCTGAATGAAGTTACACCCGCAATGAGTGCTGCTGTGCCAGACATTATAGAATCCCAGTATGAGCTGGAGTCAAATGCAGCTAAGTGGTATACCACCATTGACATTGCTCATGCTTTCTTCTCTATTCCTACAGCACCAGAGTGTAGGCCACAGTTTGCTTTCACCTGGAGAGGTGTGAGAAATGGACGTTTCTCCTCTGTTTTTTGCCTTCAATGCCCAGCTTCCCCGGCAGGGCTTGGGAATCTCATGAAGATTCCCCCCCGAGGTTTTGGTTCCTCGTGATAGATTTAATGATAAGAAATATTATATTGAGCATGGCTCTTACAGGGTTCTCTCTCTTCTTCGGGGGACCAGTTCTGCAGCAGACCTTCTTGCCAGGACCTAGCCCTAGAATCGGTAAGGTTAAGGCCATGTGCTCGCTCGTCGTTCAGCTGAAGAAAGTGGTAATGGGAGACCGTATGCCCACAGCTCCCTCCCTTCCCAGCACCACTGCACAGCGGTGGCCGAAACCAGGCATGCCGGTGACCCAACCAGCTGAGACGTGCTGTGCCACTCTGAACTGAACTGATGGTACCGCGCAAACCTGTGCCAGGCGGAGCTGAGCCGGGCTAAGCTGAACCGACCCAGAAGATGCAGTTGCAAGCTCCGCGCCACCACGCTGCCGCACCGCCGCTTACCACCAGTGCGTGCCATGCCTCTCTTCCCCCCCCCCCCCCA
>NW_008586072.1:4369-22234 GCF_000691845.1 Merops nubicus | reverse complement strand
TCTATGATTCTATGATTCTATTAATCTGTTCAAGGATGGTGCAAAATATCTGGTTTCTGCTATTTTTCCAAGGTGATTGGTCTTGACTGCTTTTGAGCTTCTTTGAACTTTTTTTCAAAGCTGTAATGTGAACCCAGTGAGAGACTAAATATTTCCTAAAACTGTACTGACAAGTAAACACTCATGAAGACACTTGAAAATTCCAAGCTTTATTTTCTCAGTTTACCTGTTGACAGAAAAGGTACACATAGGACATTAAGCAGAGGTTCACTTGCCACATCAGAATAAACCACTTCTTAGCCTCTTCTAGGTGAAAGGTGAATATTTTCTGTAACCATAGATCTTCTCATCTGCATGAAATTGTTCCTTCAGGTCTGCTTGGTTGATGTGGGGTGAGCAGGGGATATTGTCTACCTGGATTTCTGCAAGGATAGTTTCCCACAGCCCCCTCCTAGAGAAGCTGATACATTACAGTCTAGACAAGTGGTTTGTGTGGTATGTGTGGAACTGGCTGACAGGCTGCACCCAGAGGGTGGTGGTAAATAGCTCCTTTTCCAGAAGGTAAGTGTGGTCTCCCAGAGATTGATATTGGGCCCAATGCTGTTTCATATCTTCTTAAGTGATCTGGATGATGGGATCAAGTGTACCCTGAAGAATTTTGCCAATGTTACCAAACTGAGTGGGAAGTGGACACTTCAGAATGGAGAGACATGGTGCAGAATGAACTGGATAGTGTGGAAGACTGGTCTAACAAGAACCCTATGAAGTTCAAAAAGGGCACATGCAAGGTCTTGGACCTGGGAAAACATAATCCAGGAGTTCAGCACAGGATGTCTGGGGAGCAGCTCTGTGGAAAGGGACCCAGGTGTCCTGGTGGACAAACAGCTCAATATGAATGAACAGAAAGCAAACAGAATGTTGGATTGTATGAACAAGGGCACCATCACCAACAGAGTTAAAGGAATCATTATCCCACTCAACTCAGCACTTGTCAGACCATACTGGACAAACTGTGTTCAGTTTTGGTCCTCATTATACAAAAAAATATGTGGACAGGCTGGAAAGGGTCCAGAGAAGGGTCACAAAGATGATCAAAGGACTGGGAAGCTGCCAAATGAGGAAAAGCTGAGAGAACAAGGTTTGTTCAGACTTGAGAGGTGAAGGGTTAGAGAGGACCTTATCACCATGTTCCAGTATTTAAATGGTGGCTACAAAGAAGATGAAGACTCCCTTTTTACAAGGAGCCACAAGGAAAAGACACGGGGTACTGGGTACAAGTTACTCCTAGGGAGATTCTGAGTCATAAGAGGAAAAATTGTCAAAAGAACATCAGCCATTGCAATAACATCCCCAGGGAAGTGATGGATTGGACACTTAAGATTCAGCTGGACAAGGTAATGGGTTATTTAGACCACGGTTTTGCCAAGAAACTTTGGAGCAGATGATCCTTGAGATTGCTTCAAACCTTCTATTCATAGAAAAATTCTATGATTGAAAATACATTTGCAGAGATGATGTAAAGCTGCCACCCAGACTATCGCATTGCAGAGATGGTCATTTTTGTGGACTCTCATGCAGACAATGAGAGGCATCCATGTATCCTGAGGGTCATCTGTTGTGAACCCACTCACAGTCTGGCTTTTCATGCTTTACACCACTATCAACAAAGCACCTCCTCTTGCTGTCACATAAAAACTCCCATGCAGTGCTTCCTCAGCACCTTGTCTTTGTCCTTGTAGCATGAGCAGATAACAAGGGGGCTACCCAGGGACCTAGGCCTGGTGCACAGAAGTACTGTGTGCAAGTGTGATTATTCCTGTTGCCAGCATGTTGCTTTGCAAAGTAGTTACAAAGTATACACCTCAGTATAAACTAAAAGGCAGTCTACCATACTAATACATTATGCTCGTCAGGCTATACCTCTGTTTCTGCAGGAAAACATTTCATGACGTATTTTTCAACTCCTTGTTCGCCTTTGCACCTATGGGCATGAGCCAATCTCAAGCTGTGTCCTGCACCCTCCAAATCCCTGAGGATATATTCCTCTAGACGAGCTTCAAAAAGGGTGTCCTAAGGCCCTTCTCTAAGCTTCCCTTCAATCTATCAGCATCTCCTCTTCTGTGACTCTAAAGATCCAAACTGTAATTTCCCTTTTTAATTCTTTGGGGTTTTTCCACTTCCTGAACTACATGTCAACTACTAGATTTGACCCACCCCATTGTTATAGTGTTAAGGTTTAGGTTCAGGGCTGCCCACTAGACCTATAACAGATGTTGTTAACCCCTGTCCCTTCCCAAAGGGCAAGAGAAATGGAATAAGAGAGAGAGACTTATGGATTAGGAATGAAGAATAAAACAGTATTAATTAAAATAATCACAACAAAATGCAACATGTACAAACATATATAAAACCAGTATTGGACCTCATCCCCTGATGGCAATTACATCACTGTCACCACTGATATTGTGGAGTAGATACTGTGGATGTCCCAGACTAGACCCAGTGGCAGATGGGAACCAGATTCAGAAGCTGGATTCTAGAACTAAACTGAGGAACACACAGACTGGGATTGAAGGCAGAATGGATAGAGTCCTCTTTGGACACCGGCCATTGAAGAAGAGAGACAATCCTCATGATCCCTCAGTTTTATAATATGACATATATGGAATAGAGTATTCCACTGGTCAGTTTAGGGTCACCTGTCCTGTCCACTCCACCCCACAGGTGTGGCCTTCACTTCCTGCACCCCTCAGTGTGTTCCACAAGCTTTAGCAGTGACTCTGGTCTGCACATCACTCCTTGGTGGTAACTCTAAACACGGAGCGTTATCACCGCTAGAAGCAGACACTGTCTGCAAAAATATGCTGTTATCCTCAGAAAGTGCAGCTAGTTAGAAGAGACTGAACTGAAAAGCGAAATCACTGAACAGAATTAAATTAGTTCTGTTCTAACTCAAATCAGGACATAGAGTGAGCAACTTCTGGAAGGGTAATTGACAAGGTTTAGTAACTCCACCTTGTCTGGAAGATTCATGACAAGACTTGACAAAAGAGGCTCGATTACATTCCCAGAAGATTTTTGGCATAGGGATTTTATAACATCATACAGAAGCTTTATTTTTTGCATTTAAGTACCCTCAGATCCCAGTCACTCTCTGAGCCAGGGAAGCTGGTGTGCTTTCAGGGATGTATCTCTTTGTCACAAAGAAACTCGTCATCACATACTTTCCTTCAAACAATTCTCATTGTGATACAGTTTTCATACACTTAGAAAGTCTGCAAGAAAAGAAGGGACAATTTATTTTTTATAGGCACACAGATCATAAGAAAATCTATAGTCCAGCAATGAGGGAAATCCTGTGGGAGGGGATGCTTGCTCCTACAGCTCTACATGTATTTTATATTAAATAGCAACTAGATTAAAGAAAAAACAAACCAAACCAAAATCAGAACTAACCAGAAATACTCCTGGGAGCCCCCTGGATAGCACAGAAAAGCTGGATGCTGCTGCCATACTGTGTGAGTCGGACTCCAGAGGAGGCATATGCAGTGCTTCGCTAGGGTCTCGTCCCAGAGAGGTTAAAGCAGGAGCCAGGAACTAAGTGGAAAACCCCTGGGGTGTCTCTGACAAAGTCAGTCAGAGGAGGACAGTCTAGTGAGTTCAAGCTGTTATTAGCCAGGGAGTGTTTTGGACCTCAGTTTCAGAACTAGGTTCCTATACTCCCCTTAATGCTGCCTTAGACATCTAAAAGCTTTAGTGTACAACTTTCAGGTTTAACGATGCTATAGGGTCAGTTTTTGTAAGGCTTGAAATGAGTGCATCATATCCTGGCTTTGAACCCCAGAGACTGCAAACTCCTAGATTCTTATTTGGTTTGAAAGCAGTATGCTTCACTTATGGCTTTGAATGGAAAGAATGTAAAAATCTGAAATAAATATTAGAAATACATTGGTATTTCTGGCTATTTCCTACAGTACTAGTAATGGGATGATTTTCCATCTCCAGCTATCTAATAGGAAAGTTCATTTAGCATTCTTCAAAGAAAGTTTTTCTCAGCCAGTGTCATTAAAATATTTTCCATAGCCTTGACTTGCTTTGCTATAAAGTTGTGTTTCAACAACTTTTTGAAAAAGGAGGTTTGAAGATAATTATGTTTAATATTTAGATGTGCTTCAGTTCCAAAGTCTATGTGCACTTCAAATAGTGTAAATAAAGTCAGCCTTTCAGGAAACAATGAAATTTTGATTAAAAGCCATAAAGGCAATCTTGAGATACTCACTGTGACTCAAGAGACACCCTGTCAACTTTTTAGTGTGATACTATTTTTGCCTACTCACAGATCATTACTTACTTTTGGGAGGTGGGGATGGGAGCCCTGAAGTGCTGCTCTCCACCCATTGTACATGTGGCTGTGTGCCACGTGGGAAGTAGCAGGTAACTCACTTGCAGGTCCTCTACTGCTATGCTTACCCAGAGGAGAAAGAACTGTGCAAAGTTACATTTCCCTGAAGAGGCTGCTCTCCCAGAAGTGTTTACTGAGCTCCCCTAGCCCCCACAGCCAATGCCAGGACCTGACTTTTTGTATCAGGCTGGTAGAGATAAAGCAAAGGAGAAAGATTTCAGCTTATTCAGCAGCATTTGCAGCCCAGCACAGCCTTCCTCTTCTGCCCTGGGAAAGGGAGGTAAGTCAGGTGTGTTTGGCTTACAGGTCAGCAGTTAACTTGCTTAACACATTGAATATTTTGTTTATTTTTCTCTGATCACAATCATCTTGAGGCATCCTTCTCTGTGGCGTGTGTTTGGCTGGAAGTACGAGCCAATTCTGGCAGGTGTTGTGAACATCCTGACCACACGCACAGAGTCAAATCAGACACCTCTCAGAGAACATGGAGGTTCCCATCCCTGATCTTAGTCCCCGGCCCTGCAGTGCTACCACTGGCACTCCCTCATGTCTACCAGGAAAAATATTTGGCAAAGTAAGACCGTTTGCTCTATTCATACCCGCTCTGAGTCAACTGCACCTTCTTTTCAGGGAAACTCCATTGCTTTTCTTGTTTTGTGCATGCATCAGGAATTTTTCTTTGGCAGGCACGTTAAAGTGTATGAATATCCTCCTGAATGTAGGTCATTCAAAATAACAGACATTTTCTGGGAGTAGCAGATAAGTAGCAGGTAAGCAACTTGCTCTAAGCTTGTTGTTAGTAAAACTATCTGGAGCACACAAGGCTTCCCCATGGTAATCTCAGCAGACCCTGTCATGGCAAGACCTGTTTCCCTGCTTTGTCTATTGACCACACTTCTACACTGGAATTTCATCTCTATGATCCAAATATTAGCCAGTGTTTTCCACGGCAATCGCTTGAGCTCTCCCATATATGTTGAGTTTAGCACATGAAAACTATTTTTGTGGTACCAATTAAAACTGAAAACAGTAAAACCCGAAGCATTTCTAAAGGGTGCCTCAGCCTGGACAGCAAGGGTCTACCATTACCAGGAAAAGTGGGAAGGATAAAATGTTGGGGAAGGTAAAATATTTAGATGTTTGAGGGAAAAGTGATATTATAACAGAGATTTGCTTTGAGAACTGTATAGCTTCCCTGCTTTCCTGTCCTAACATACCTGGTTATCTCACGTTTGCGCCTACTGCCGTAATCTTTAGCACTGACTACTGTATAAAACGGTGAGCCTGGAATCCTGCCTTCGCCAGGGTAAGCCATGAGAGATTTTGTTTTGCAGTGAGTGTAAATACCACCCATATTCTGATGGTCAACATTGACATATGATTCTATATGATCTTAATCTACAGAGGGTTCTAAAATCTGGCTAAACCCAACATGAAAACAGCAGACTTTGGACCAGAGTGGGTTGTTCTATCTGGAGAAGGGAGGGGAAATAGGGAACAAAGGTAAGCTGTGGGGTGACAGCAACTTCTCTGGTGCATCAGTAAGATATATCTTTAAATCAAGCTCTCACACTCCTATTTGTGTGTTTTGCTTGCATGAATCTGCACCCCATGGCACACATTTCAGAATCCTCTGAAATTCCGAAACATCTTCATTATGGTTTTGCCACAAAAGCTGACAAATCCAGTACTGCTTAAAACTGCTTGGAAGTGCAAGTTGAGTCACTCACCCCTGACTGACATTGAAGTCTGGCAGGAATAGGGATCAGCCACTGCAGAATGCAGTGTAATATCTACAAAATGCCATATTCTATCATCTTAAACCAGCAGTGGCATTCAATGCAGTAATTCATTGTTCCCTAGCACTTAAGAAGCTGTGTTTGCAAATTATATTGCACTAATATTGATTTATTTTTCCTTCATTTGCATACTTTCGTGTGCACCATAGCAATACCAAAAAGGAGCAGAATGCCTAATTCATCACAAGAGACAAGATTTCAAAGTTGATTTAATTTCTTCACATTTTTCTCTACTTTCCAAGTTTGTCTTAAAGCAACCTAGATGTGACACCTAACATAGCATGACAGAACTTCTGCTGCCAAGTTGTAAAGGTACGTAAAAGTTTCTACTTCTCTGCTATAGCTGATTCATGCAAAGAGCTGTGTAAAATTCAGATGGTGTCTGTACATAAGGAGTACTAGGTATCTTGTGACTGGCAGCTCCAGAACAACAATGATTTAAACTTACATCTTGCACAGACACGGCAGAATAAAAGTGTACAGAAAGTTCTATCTTTAATCCATAGCCTTGTTAGTAATTTAAAAAAGCAATGTGCAGTTTTAGCACTATAATGATAACAATTAAGAGACTGAATAGGGATGCCTTCCAAAAAAGTCATCTCCAAAGACCATAAAATGCTTTGGAATAATGAGTATGAAGAGAAGTGTGAGAGCTTAATGAGCAGGATGGGATGCTGGCTTCCTTGCTGTTTGGTTTTGTCCTGATTTTCAGTGACCCTGCAGAACCGAGAGCTACTGCTGAGCAGTAAGACAGAATTGTTTCAGTGGAGAGGCTGAGTGTACCAGCGATGTAACTGCTGACCTTTAGAGCAATCTGATATGATGAGTACGTTTTTCCCTTTCAAGGATCCTGCTTCCTGTACAAAAGCTACTGCTTTTTACAATGATGTCATCCTTTGAAAGTGTGTCATGAAAGGAAGAGGTAGATCCCTTAAATAACCCATACAGTTAAAATCTCTGTGCAATGTGCTACATAATTCCAGCTGAAGAACCCAGTAACACCCAAGTGACTCTTATCCATTGTTTTGGTTAAATCAGGACCTTAGAGGGATAAAATAATCCTGCTGGCTAACCCAGAAATGTCAAAGGTGACAGTGCTTTTTCAGTAAAAACCACAGAAGGTCCATAATCAATATTTTACATGCCAAGCAGCTCAACAGGTCACACTGAGACAGCCAAAATGGAACTTTTTTCCCCCTCAGCTAAATGCTGTCATTGATCTAATATACACAAATGTTATGTATTTACATCAAAAAAAACCCAACAGAATATAATATCAGGTATTTAAGTGTTCATAAAAGCAGGTATTTAATGTAAGAGAATACTACTTGCACAAAGGCTGCAAACAATCAGTTTCAAATGAGACCAAAATGATTTCATGTGTCAAAGAATTAGTTACACAATTCTCTTTTCCAAATACTATAGTAACTAGCCTATCAGAGTGCTCCCTCTTATTGTCGTGTCTCATGGAATTTATAATCCTCTGAAAAGAAAATCAGTCTTCTTAATTAAAGATAAAAGACATAAGCCCACATAGACATAGAGAGATAATAGAGCCATTTAACACTGCATTTAATTTACATTCAAGGTATGTTCACACTTTTCATGATCAGGGCAACTGATTTAATTCTATTTTAAAAGGTGGCAACAAATGTAATGGGTTTTATTTGAAAGTTCCTTAAAATGTTAATTAAAATTAATCAGAAAGATTCTGCATAAAAGGTAGCATGCTCTTGAACTGTGACAAGCGAGGGGAAGTAAGCCAGGTCCTCGTTGAAGAAGATACTTCAAAAACATGAAAGCCTCCCTATGTACTACCACATTCTTTCACGTCAACAAATTTGTCATTTACTAATTAGAAACACTCCTATAATTTTCTAACCTTCAACTTGAATCATGGTATAATTGTTAATACACCAATAAAGCCCATCCACATTCATATTTTTAAAAGCAATTGGTTATATAGCCTTCATTTTGTTTAGGCTGATACTTCAAAAATCAGTGATGAACTCAAATGACACCCTTTTTTCTGCATTTTTCTTTGCTATGAAGCACTGATGAGAAATTACCAAAATCACAAACAGAATCTAAGTTGTTGTAGACTGCTTTTGTACAGGCATCAGTGAAAGGAAGCTAACCTTTCCACTCCCTCCTACAATCTCGTCCAGGCTGTCCGTATAACTTGGTACTTTCTTCCACTGCAGACAGCATGTACAAGGAATTTATGAGCTTTTCTCCTGGGGAAATCTGTAGCCAGTCATTTATCTCCCTACTTCTTGCTTTGAAAGCGATCTCACATTGCAGCAAAGTCAGTGTGCAAGTAGTGCCAAAATGAGGCAAACTCGCCTCCACTCCACCTTCCAGCCCCAAAGATGTGCCACCACTCCCTTTGCATCAGACACGGCTATTGTGCAACTACAGCATAAATCAGGTATGGAAAATCCATCTGGGGAACAGAAAAATTAAACAAACCAGGAAAAGTTCTCATCAGATCAGTCAGCATCTCAAGAGAGATGGGCATGGGGGGGAACCTGCTGACAGAGGAGCAGGACTGCCTCTTTCAGCAGCAGCTTATTACTAGATTGGCTTAGCCGCAGCTTGGAACTGCATCCTAAGCCTTCCTGCAGACTGGGGAGGAAAACAGCTGTGCAGTCACCTCTCCTTACTAATGGACAAAGGAAGAGATTAAAGCAGATGGGAGGATCCACGGGTGTGCCACAGCTGTGGTTACCCGGAGGAGCAGATACGCAGTAGGACTGTAACAGATCAAGGTTAAAAGGGAGCTGGTTACAGATGGTTCAGGGTGATTTCAGCAGTTTGAGTTCAGCTGCATGTGTGAACAGAGGTGAAAAGTAGCTGCTGGAGGAGATAGGGAGGAGTTGTAGTAAAGAAGGTTGAGGTGGGAGATTTGAAGGACAGTTAATTGCAAACCCATGGTTTCAGTTAATTGCACATGAGAGCAAGAGATGTGTCTAATGACTGAAAGGAAGAGACAGAAGTCTTCTGAGTATCAAAATACTGGGCAAGAAGCCACAAGAAAACACCAGCTAACAGGACATGTGCATACATGCAAACACAAATACATATTAAGGTATTCAGATTGTAATCATGCCGTAAACTGAAGACATTTCTTGTAAAGCAGCAGAACTATTATGGCAAACTGCAAGACTCACAGCCATCCACATCCACTTCTCTACACCGTTTGTACACCCCCTGTCAGCACCTGCAGTCCCCTCGCCAGCTGTGAAGTGCCCTGGTCCTGGTGGAGCTCTCCATACATCTGCTGTCATGCAGAAGTATATGATGGGAGCTCACCTTTTCCTAGGCACCTCATTTTTCTTACATTCTTGCTGTAAGGTCACAAATACAAAAATGAGGGGAAAACTCCCCTGCCAGAGTTTTGGGAAGAGGCTTCTCTATCACATACCTACAGAGTGAAAAATGAGATTGTGGTGTTTTTAAATTTAATACATGCTAATTTTGAGCACCAGAAGGTTACTTAATCCTTCTAAAGAAAAATAAAAGGAACACCCAAAGGTCTTACTCATAGTCTCTATTCTTAAATTATTTTAATAAGAAATGGAAACCATTTCATCTTGACAGAAGAAAGAAGTTTTTTACGGTGAGAACAATCAATTACTGGAACAACCTTCCCCATCACTGGAGGTTTTCAAGATACCCGTCTTTTTCAAGACAGGGTGCTGGACAATCTCATCCAGGCTCCATTTCCCACAAAAGGTTGTACTAGATGAGCTTCAGTCTCCCTTCCAAACTGGCTGTTCTGTGATTCTCTGATTAATTTGATACATCTGATAAGTCAAAGATTATAAACAAAGGGAAAAAGAGGGACAACAAGCCTTGTTCTGAGATGTCTCTTTACACTTCATAAGGCTGTGAAGATGTCCACAGTATTTTTTTAGAGATTTCCGTACTCTTGGAATTGTTCTGATTAATCTCAACCACTGCCCGATGTGGTATTTTGAAAGCCAGCTTCCAGCATCTTGACCTTCAGCCTTGTAAAAGGCAGACTACATTCTCATTAAAAGCAGGCACAGGAAAGGTACTGGCGTGATTTCTTTCTGCAGCTTGCAGCAATGAACACTGAAAATGCCACCAAAAGAGTGTTTCGTTGCCTTCAGGAGCACAGCCTTCATAAGCACAAGCATTTATCAGTAAAGTTTTCTGATGACATTAGACCTTTGTAGTCCCTAAGGCTTGCCAGATGATGAAACCACATTTAACATCAACTGCATTTAAGCCTAAGATATAGATAATACTGAAACAGTTGGAAAGCTTATGAAAAAAAATGGCTTAAGAGAATTGTCAGCTGCAAGCTTTTGTCTCTCAGGCTCTGCCTCAGTATCTCTCCCATGGTGCCTATCAAGGTAACTTTCCTCTGGTTTGGTGGGACATCTGATAGTGACGAAAAAAGTTAGTATTGATTCATTAACTCTAATTTACTCCTTTATAGTCAGCAAATAGCAAAATAAATGAGATCTTGTATAAAATCCCCAGGTGACTTCAGACAGAGAGCGCTATTTTTAAATTCAAAACAAACTGTACATTGGGCTGCTTATACTGAGTAGCTAATAGCATAATTCTCTCTGAAGCCAATATTGCCATTAATGCCAGTCAGCCAGTTTAGTTGACAAAATCTAGTCTTCTTTCTACTAACAGAAATTATTTTAAGTACTTCCTTTAGAAGGTGTGAGCAAGAACATCTCACAAATTAGTTCTGCCTGGTCACATGCAATGGTCTTTTCTCCCAGACTCAAAGCATGTTTAGAGGCAGTGCTTCTCTCCTCCTCTGAGCAGTCTACATGCTCTGTATCATTCCTCTGTAGGTTTTGCAGTTACTCAATCAAAACAACAAACCTATTAATCTTGCTTTCCTTTTTTTCCCTATGCCCAGTCATTCTGAAAATCTGCATGCATAGACTTCCCTGTCTCACCCTGCTGTGCTACTTTCCCTGCCTTCTCAGAAGTGCTGCCTGACACAGGTCCTACCAGAGGGCACTAACCAAGCTGACGTTCTCTGCAGGATTTTACCACTTGCCACTGCATGTACTTCTAGTCAAGAGACGCCTTAGCCTACTCTTAATCTTTATCATAGAATCTGTGCAACATAGCTGCACTTGAGTAATTTTCTTCAAAATTACTTCTTCTGAATTCTTACTACTGAATTTCTTCTTGAAGTAGTTTGATAGAGAGCAGCCATCCTGTAGGGCAGTAAATCTGCCATTTGCTTGCCAGTGCTGCATTCATATTTCTGAGAAAGCTAGTACAGCTACTGCACTGGTTGCACGTCACCTGAACAAAGACTTTTTAGCAAGGCCTTACACCACGAAATACAACCTTGTCTTGCCCCAGCTGCAATAACCATAGATATGAGAAATAGTTGTAAAATCTTCTATTTCTGTTGTTTATTCTGCTATGTTGCTTGCCTAAGTGTCTTTGATTTCAGTGAATTATAAGTTCTGACATAAGTGTTTTCTCTTTGCCTTAAATTTAATAGCTTTATCATTCACACAATTCGTTAGCGCAATTGAGAGACCATGTTATTAAATTCTCTTTCCTTATTTTTCATTTCCAATTCAGAAAAACATGCTGTACAGATTTCTTGGTAGACTTGAACTATTTCATTTTTCTGCATGTGATGTTACCGAATGTCACAGAGAGAAAGCTTCTCTGGTAAGAAGTGAAGTGGACTCTATTTTGAACAGATATTTATAAGAAACTTTTAAACTGTGTAAAAAAAAAATAGACCAAATATCTCTGAATTTACTTTTATTTCAGGAGAATTTGGCTTCCTGCAGAGAATTTTGACCCTGCAGAGACTCTATTTTCCAGTAACATGCATTTCTCTGAAAACTCTCAAAGACACTTTCATATTTTTTCACTAAAATTGTCAAAATGACGTCGCCTTTAAAACATAAAAACAGGGATGCAAATCTCATTGTCTCATTCACAGCTTATTCCTGTAATTACAAACAAAACTTAAAATTGATGTGTTTTCAGTCCCGTTATTTGAAACCAACATGAAATTTTCCTAAGGCAAAACCAATTACATAAAAATTATTCTGGCAGATGTTTGTCTAACGTTCAGCAAAGAATGCTCCTTCTCCTCCTCCCTCATTTTGTGAGCTGGTTGTGTGCATTTGGATCCAGCTTGCCTGCTAACTTCTGCATTCTGATTGCTAGAATCCTCATTTTTCTCTAAGTGGAAGCTCAATTTTTCACATGGTCACATGCCAGTAGGAACTTGGCTTTAAGTAAAACATCAAATAACTGTAATTAAATTGCTGGAGTTGGCAGCACTGTCTTAGCTTGCTGAGAAAGAAAAGCAGACAAGTCTTTGAGTAGCTGGAGCCTCTCAAGTGGTGTTCTGAATCACACAAAGGGAAACCACACAACATTATTTTGAGAGTTTCCCTTTGCACCTTAATCTAATTTGCAAGTTCTGCGGCTCAGTTGATTTTCAGAAGACAAGTATCATAAATTACTGTGGTAGCTGTCCTCACCCACCAGAAACAGAGACACCATATTGTGAAACAGTCTTACGCTGCCTCTTCATATATGCTTGTTTGGAAGTGCTTTGAACTCCACATCAGATGTCGTTTATTACACAAGCAAGCTTCACAAAAAGCTGCGTACTACTTACAATAAGCCACAGAGTCTGTGACAGACTGATTTTAAGGTGCAGTTGTAATGGTCCAATGAAAAAGGCTGTGTTGGTAAGATATCCATTGGACATACCCTCTCTTTGCCCAGTGTCCTCATGACCAAAAGTAACAATATACAAGAAAATAGCTTCTGGACTCACCTAATGTGATTTTGAAAATGTACTTCTGTAAAAACACCAACTTTAAAGAAAATGTCATTGTTTGGGGGGATTTAGGCACAAAAGTCCTGGTAACGATAGCACAAGGGAAAAAAAAAAAGAAAAACCAACCAACCAAACAAACAAACAAAAAAAAAAAAAAAAAAACCAACCAACCAAAAAAAAAAAAAGAAAAAAAAAAAAAAAAAACCCAACCAAACAAAAAAAAAAAAAAACAAAAACCAAAGCGAAACCAACCAAACAAAAAACCAAACCAAACCAAACAAACAAACAAAAAAATAACCAAAACAAAAACAGGAAGGACAGAGAGGTTAATTGGATGCAGATGCCACAGGACATATGTCAGTCTTAAGCAGTTGTTTTGAAAAATGCTGTTCTACATATGCATATTTAGACTCACAGGCTCAGGTGCAACTAGAAATATAGCTGTAGACAACAACAAACTGGATACGGGCTGGAAGACGTGATAAAGAAAATTATGAAGCTTAACTACACAGATGTCCTCTCACCTGCAGACAACTGCTGATTCAGCACACAGCAACAAACAGGGAAAATAACTTTCGGGGGAAAACTGATCATAGTCAGAAAAAAAAAAAAAAAAGAAAAGAAAGAAAAAGAAGAACAAGCAAAGCAGGGAAACAGGTTTGCTGCTCCCTTAAGAAAGTAGCAGCAACTAAAAGAAAGGTGCATCACAGGAGAAAAGACAGGAAGCAAGTCTTGACAAAACAGATTAGGACTCAAGAAAAGAGGAATTTGTCAGGCAAAGGCTTGCAAGAGACTGCAATACAGAATGGTCTTCTGCAAAATGATGTTATTAAAGCTCCAGTACTAGGAAAGAATTTGTCCTGAGTAGGTGTGCTGTAGAGGACAGACAAAGAAGAGATTAAGGTTATCTCCGGGGGAAGCTATTCTCTTCTTGGAGGAAAACACAAAAGTAGGACAATAGAATGAAGGTCAGTAGATTTCTCTGTGTTTAGATTCTTCAGAGACAGTTGGTGATAACCTTTATCTTCTCAATGGATGGACTCCACCTGAGTCCTTAACTCACATAAACTAAGCTGATAAACGTGAAAGAACTAAGAAACAATGTAAAGTTATTTCCTGTTCTCAGCTTATGCCCTTAGCAAGGCCAGTATAAGTACAATGGCCTTTTGCTGGCCATTTTGGTGAAGAATAAAATGGGCTATTCGCCTAGGAATAACAGACCATGCTAGTGCTAGTAGCATTTCTGCTCCAGTCCATACATGAGAGACAGTACGAACACAAAAATCTGAAACACACTTATACAATAAAACTAACAGGAAAGGCAGGGCACAAAGGTATTTCTGAAGAGAGAACAAGATGTCTCTTAAGAAGTGAGAAAATTTGAGGACACAAGTAACTGAAATGGGATACAACTTTAGAATAGAGACACCTGCTAAGCACACAAGAACAAATAAAAACGTTTGAAACTGAGAACTGACTAACAAGTGAAATGAAAGACCTGAAAGTACATATCTGATCACAGAATGATTAAAAGTTCTCCCGATAATGACTTAGAGTTTTTTGGTGTCCCTTTAAATGGCTATCCATCTTTAGAGACCACAGATAAGCTTGTTAGTCCTAGGAGTCGTTGATGGTTATGGGTGAGCCCAGCAACAAAAGATAGTTCAGACGTTTAGCTGAATAATAAAATTAACCAATGAAATATTTACTGATACCTGTAATGGAAAACAATGAACAAGCAATAAGGAAAAAGCTGTGCAATAGTCTTGTCATTTGCTATACTGATTTTTCATTATTTGCTGCTTCCACAGAAAGTCCATGCAGATCTGGAAAAACACAACATGACTGGAGGAAAACATAGTTCTAAGTTGATATAGAAATGTAAGCAGAACTGTAGCATTGGGATAGAACTGTCCTCTCTAGTTCCCACAGTCTAACCTAAATGCCTCTGCTTAGTAAAATAATTAGTCCAATTTTTTTCAATTTTGCCTCTTAAATTGGTTGAAATTCAGACTGTTGTAATTTTCATTCGTTAAAAGTAAGCTAACAAAATTTAAGATGGCATGCAGACTAGTGTATCTGAATGTTAAACTCAATATTGCAATCAATGAACGATCAGAAATTCTGCAATGTGAATGTGTTAAATGCAGCTATTTGGGATCTACATACTGGTTCCTTTTTGTTTTAAAATGCCGTTAAAACTATTTCATCTTTATATTTCCCTGTTCTGAAGTATTACTGAGTATACTATTACTCCCTTATTTAACATTTCTTACCAGTACTTATATGAAGCCATGATATTCAAATTTCTAATGACAAACTGTGAAGAAATATCCAAAAAAGGAGGAGGATGACTTCTGTGTAAAATAGTTTCTGGGCTGAAAGTGTGCATGTCTTGCTGGTATATATGTGTTTTGTTAGTATAGATAGCCTGGGGAAAAAAAAAAAAAAAAGAGGGGAAACATGATTGCTCTCTGCAGTTAACTGAAAGAGGGTTGTAACAAGGTGGGGTCAGTCTCTTCCCCATGTAACCACAGACAGGACAAGGGGAAATGGCCTCAAGTTTCAGCAGCCGAGGTTTAGGCTAGACATTACAATAATTTTTTTCACGGAAAGGGTTGTGAAACGCTGGAACAATCTTTCCAGAGAAGTTGTGGATTCACCATCCATGGAGGTGTTTAAAAGCTGTGTGGGTGTGGTGCTGAGGGATGTGGTTTAGTGGTGTGCTTGGCAGCATGGGTTTAACAGCTGGACTTGATGATGTTATAGGTCTCTTCCAACCAAAGGAATTCCATGATTCTATGATTCTGTACATAACCAGCAGTACAGGGAACAGCTTAGCTCATGGTACAAAATTCTGTAGGAATAGAAAATTTATAGCAACATTAATTTGTGTCCACATATTTTGCTTACTTTTGTTTTGAAAGATTGCTCTGAAGTGTACTTTCCTCCCAGAATTCTCTGTGGAGAATTTCTGACTCTTTGGTTTTCATGCTTGTTCATGACAACATGAAGTTCTGACATTTGAAAAAATTCATTGGGGTTGGATGTTGCTGCCATCCTCCCTGTAGCTCCCCCAAGGACATGTGAATAGATAAAACAAACAACAGAAGAATCTGACATGGAATTAAATTGTATGTGTTGGGCACAGGTGATCACTCTGGAGAGATCCGTTTTCATGGACACTGGCATTTTTCCTGTAAGGATGGTGTTAGGAATAGGGCTTCCTTACAACCACCCCAGCACCAGGCAGCCTCTCAGCATTTGTCTGGCATGGACAAGACCAGTGTGTTTCTCTGCCAGCTGTGCTTGGATGCAGGTGTTTCCTCTTGTTCAATGACTATATTGTGACTGTTTGTTAACTGTAACTTACATTTCCATGGGAGTGACAGGATGGGAGTAAATGCCACAGATAGCGTCTGAAATGCCCATTTTTGTTGTTTCCCAAGAGTCTTAGTCCACAATGAAGGAAGTGGAAATTTTGTATCAAAGCATACATTCCTGAGCAGGAATAGGCATGGGGTTAATAGGAACAGAAAACAACCTGACATTTACTTCTTGATTAACAGAGAAATAATTAGCCTAGGCTGATGATTAAGCTCTGAATAACATTACCAAATTCCTCTGGTCAAGTGAAATGAATGGGCTATCTGTAAGCCAAATGTACACTATCTAAATGTCCTTGCCAAAAGCCACAACACTGAAATCCTAAACAGATTTTCCTTTTCCCATACATATTTCTTAGAGATACAGAAAACTGATATTTCCTTTTCTATCTAGTTAAAAATCAAAGAAAATGATGCTTCTGTTGTGTATGAGATAAAATAATTTTTCATATTTGTCCATATTATTTGTCTTACAGCAGAAGCACGGTCAACGTAGTTAGGCTGGTGTTGTCATAGCAGCTTGGAGTCAGAACTGGGAAAGAGAGAAGTGATACCGATAAATATGCCCATCAAGTAATGGGCATGAGTTTTATCTGCTACAGCCTCTGTTTAAAAGCTTACAGTAAGAAATAATTGTTTCCAGTATTTGTTCAGAAGCCTGAAACAAGTGGCTAAATATTCAGTTGTTGTAGATTACGCTTTTCTGATTTTATACACATCTAAACTATCTAGGGATCTACAAGGTGGTACTTTGGAGTGGGTTTAATCTGAAATACAGAGGCCTATTAAAAGCAACAGTGTTTAATTAATTTCTTTAATTTAAAAATAATTGTCCACCACTGTTGCTTATCCAGGGTGTTTTGATTTCTTTGGAATGACATTCTAAAAAAACATCCCCCAACAGAAAAAAAAAATCCAAGAAAAAAAAATGAAGCAAAACCATTTCTTTTTTCAATCAGAGTTTTTTTATTTCTTTAGCTATAAAGCAAAACTGACTAAAAACTCAATTTTACTCCAAAAATCTCCATGGTCAGATTAAAATTATCTGCCCAAATACCTTCAGGATTTTGATGTCTCTTTTGGCCAAAACGTATTATCTGGGCATTTCCAAACAATTTAACAGAAACATTCAATAAAATTTTACTTCACTCACCTCAAACTGCAAAAGCACTTTTTACAAGGAGTTGACCTTGGTTCCTAGCTACAGGATAGGGCATAGATACCTATGTTAATCATCGGGGTATCATTTCAGGGGCAACACTGCCATAAGGAAACAATTTCTCAAACACATAAAAATCTTAGGCAGAAGCTACCACATTGCTAACATTAAAAGAAGCAAAAGGTACTTTTTCGTTACCATTACTGAGCAATGCTGTTCAGATTCATGACTGACAAGGAGCTCTCTGATTTTTAAACCATGGTTAGCACTTATTTGTCACATAGCAGACAGCT
>NW_008586072.1:0-4338 GCF_000691845.1 Merops nubicus | reverse complement strand
CTGCTGGTTAATGAAAGTCATTTATTCTTCACAGGGCTAGACCCTGTGGTCCCCTGGCATCCAGTGCCATCATGTGGAGACATGAACTGTTACTGTCTGGATGACTGAGAGCATAGGAGCATTTGCCCAAAGGCCCAGTGCTTTGGTCTTGCAGACACAGAGATCCTTAGGAAGGACTGATCTCCTGGATGTATCCTTATCACTAGCCAAGACCTAGGGACACAGCAGAACATTAAAAATTTGTATGTGCATTGACGAAAACAATTTGGACAAAAAAAAAAACAAACCAAACCAAACCACCAAAAAACACCCCCAACTCTTCCCATTAGGAACAATGGTTGTCAGTTAAGATCTTCCTTCGCTATTAAGTTCATCTTTAACACCAGAGATCTGTTCAGCCTGCCACCATGTTTTCCCCTTCAGTTAAAATACAACAGTCCTTTATTACATGAAGATGGAGTCTCTTTTGTTCTAATCATCTCAAATGTTGTGAAAACCATCTGAAATGTTGTGAAAGTAACAACCTCTGGAGTTTACTGGGTACACTGCACTTCTCTGCAGCTTTCCTCAAGGATAAGGCTACAGATTCCCTTTTCAAGAAGAAAAAAAAATTAACAGTTTTATCTTTCATTCCTATAAAAATACACACACATATATACATATGCACACATAAATAACTGCACACACACACACACAAAGTTTAACCTTCATATAGAATTTGGGGAAGCTGCTGGTCTTCTCAAGGTCGTCAGCCATTTCAACTTCCATGAGCCAGGATTTCAGCCTGTGTGGATTCCAGAGTGAATGGTGGCCTAAAGACATATGTTTGTGAAGAAGTAGATATAAATGAGTAAAACAGGTTGTGCTCACTTCCAAATTGTCACATGTTGTAAGTTTTGAATGGTCAGGTGAAGGCCTATAAAATACAGGTGATAGCTGAGAGTCATATTAGTAAATGGCAGATACTGCCATGGATTGAGTGGTTTTGGCCTATGTGTTTCCTAGCAGAGAAGGCACACATTTGGCTTTTGCACAGAAAGCCTTTTAGAGGCCTCAAAATGGCCTTCAAACAAACAGGAAATTAGTAGTTCTTTAAAGTAGATCAGTGGTGGTTTTTCTTGTCATAATGCATTACTGCGAATAGCAACAGCACATTAACTCTACTCCAGCCAGTAGCCTGTGGTCTGCCTCAATGCTATGGCTCAAACATTCAGTTTGAAGAGATACATCAAAGAAAATGAATGGTTATGTTTCATCAAGTGTCAAATGCCCAGAAAGTAACCACAAATTGCCACATGACTTTGGCAAGAATTGTTCTAATCAACTAGAGAATTAATTAAGGTCGAGTCCAAATGCTGGGGAAAAAGAAATCTGAAATCCCTGCTGCAATGCTTTCTGCTCCCCCAAATGCATTTGGCTGCTATGCAGATGTGCAGCAACAAGCCGAGAAAAGAGGAATTCTGCATTTGTCTTACTGCACCTCTCCTTAGATATAAAAGCATTAACAGTAACTCTCATATCAGAAGTAAATCTCGTAAAAAGGTTGCCAACCCATTTAGCAGTGTCTTAAACAAACCAGTGTGACACTTTAAGGATCAGTCTTTCTTGCTGTGCCAAACACTACTTGTATGTCTGTGCTAGTATGTTTTAACACAAGTACAGCAAAGGTAGCTCTCCTTCCCACCTGCAGAAACTTCACTTCTGATGCAGCCCAAGGTGCCATGAAAGCCTGCATGCTACAGCTTACAGCTGTGCTTGCCATGCAATCCCTTCTACACAGCTCTCATAGTCTTGGTGGGGGAAAAAACACAAAGCATTTGGATGAGAAGGTTGATTTGCCCTCTTTATACATACATATTTTTATGCACATATCTGTGTGTATGTATACATGATCAAAGTAATAGAAACAACCAGACCTCTTGATGAGAATACAGCTTCTGTTCTGTTTTGCCCAAGCTTCTGTAGGTTAAGCAACTGTAGATTCCTCATTTGGTGGGCCAGTTTAAACCAGGACAGTAACTATCAAGTACTCAGGCTTGTGTCAGTGGTGAATAGGCTAGGTGGATTCTTCGTTAAAGTAGTATCAGTCTTTAGGCACCATTTATGTTAGTAAATAGGCAGAATGGAGGATGAGGTTCGAGTGCTTAACCCCGGGGACACTCACAGGCATCACTGGCTTATGCCATATTGTGTTCTGCCTCATGATGCCTGGCACAGTTTAAGTCTAGTATATGAGGGCCAAAAGAAAGAAATGTTTTGATGTGAACACGCTGTGGCTGGCAAAAGCCTTAAAATGTTATTTTAGGCTGAGCTTGACAAATGAACAGGTTTGTGCCTGGAGACCATAGAGGAAGAGATCTGACAGTTGCAATGCCACCCTCAGGCTACACGGTCCTATGCTGCAACAAAATGATGGCAATGCTCACCACACCAGCTTCCCAGACAGGGATCTCAGAATAGTTTTCCTGCTGTCTGTCCTTCTCCCTCTGCCTCCTTCTTTCCAACAGCTATTCTGTGGGTCTGAATGTTCATGAAGATGTGTTCCCAGGGTTCAGTGGCAGTATGATTAGGCAGTGCACACTTTTCTTCTGCTTCTCCTAATCTGCCCCTGAGCTGGTTTCCCCCATCCAAAGTCACTTGACCATTTTTCATGCCCTCCATCAACCCTTTCACATTTCTTTCTTCTATCACATAGTCTCTTGTCAAGTCACCAAACTCAGACTGCATGCCTGTGCTTAGTATCAGCCCTGCATACACCCTAATTTTATTTTATAACACACTTTATTTATTCTGGTAGCTCCTGAATGCCTGCTGATGCCTTTCTTTTAGCAGTCCTGTCTGATGGATGCATTTCCATAAACATTGCTTTTAGTGATAATTTACTAGGCCTCTACAGTGTTTTCCTCTGTTTACTGAGCCAGCAACTGATAGTACAAGGCAAGTCCATCATCATTGTAATTTAGGCCGGTTGAGGGAACTAGAGCTGCCGAAAGACAAGATCTGGATTTGCTGTAGAGCAAACAGGCTCAAATTATTCCCCTCTGCAATGAGTAGAGCAGGATTGCCTCCTGAAGTTCACCCTCCAAAACCTCTCTTAAAACAGGAACCATTTATTCACTTCATCTTCTAGTAAGAAGGCCACTTTTCAGTCCACCACTGAACCACCACCCACAGTGCAACTTTGTAAGTATTTGATACAAGAGGAATCAAAACACACACTAGGGCACAAGTTTTGGGAGGTAGATTTCTTCTTTTCCTTAGTTGTTTTCTCATAGTCTTGTCAGAGAAGCAAGAAAAGGAATGAATGAAATGTGTCAGGCTATTTGGTATACAGTGGCAAAACCCAAATTTTTGAGGTGTGCAGAACTTGACAGCAGCAGGCAAAAGGGTGAACATGAGAAAAGAACAGGAGGAAGCCAGGAGACATTTGTTGTCAGAAGAAAACATAATCCATAGTATGACCAGAGCATGTGGTCATGCATATACAGCTATTGCTCTGTAGAGTGCAGTAGAATTGAAGAAAACAAATACCTACAAGCTTCTTAGTCGTTCAAGAACTAGAATATAGGCTGTATACATAATTTCTAGTTTTTATGAAAATTATGAAGAAACACTTGAAAATGTATTTTTCTTAGTCAACCTCTCTAAAAGAGTCTTAGAGAATTTTGTTGGGGTTTGTCTTGCAACATAAGATCACAAGGGCCATGCTGGGTCAGGTAAAATATCCCTCTAGCTACACAACCTATGTCTGACAATGGTCAGCAGCCGACCCATAGGAAAAATAACACCAGAACCACTCTGCACACAATGCTGCTTCCCAGGCTATGGCCTTCCATTTCCTAGCAAAGGTAGTTTAAAGACACAGTTTTAACTGTATCTTTGTGATTAATGAGACTTTGTACCTGTCCATTGGTCTCCTTTTGAACTCATTTATAGTTTTGGATTCACCAGGATTTAGTTCAAAAAAGAGTATGTGTTTTGACTCCACATCTGATACCTACTGCATTATCTGTAGTTGTTCTGCTGGCTGCTTAGTCAAGCTGTAACCTAACTCAACAACAAAACAAAACCACAATTTGATCCCTTCTCCTATCCTTATTTTTTGAGAATAATGTAAGAATCATTCAGAAAACACCAGAAATCAGTTCTTCTCCTTATATTTATGATAATTGAAATAAAGAATAAGGTTCAAAAGACATCAAAGCTCTACATGTACCTGCTCTGGAAATCCTCAAATTTTATCTTCTCGGTCACGTGGCAGGTTTGAGGCATGGGAGTCAAATACCAGTGATGTCAATGCCCCAGAAAAGATTAGAAATTTGGAAGATATGGTTATTT
>NW_008586071.1:84521-87926 GCF_000691845.1 Merops nubicus | reverse complement strand
ATCTTTCGAGGTCTCTTCCAACCCCTAAGATTCTATGATACTCAGATAATGGCTGGGAGCATCAATTAGCTTGAAGAAGTAACTCTTTGGGGAGCAGAGCCAACAATGCTTGTTCTTCATCACTTAGATGTCCTGCAAGGGGTGTTCATTTCATGCATCAAAGAGTGACAGTAAAGAGTAAAGAGTGACAGGCTCACATTGCTTGCTTTCATTTTGGAGCACTAGTGAGAGCACTGCCTGGCCACTAGTTTTCATGAAAGATTTAGGAACTAATAACGAATGTATGTTGAAGTGTCAATACTGCCATGAAATTTAGTTGAAAGCAGCAATTTGTATCAAAAGCTAGCAAGTACCTCCCTACATGCAAAGGAGAGAGAGTAAGTATAAGAAAGTGAGTACACAAAGTGAGTATATAAAGTATAAGAAAATGAGTACACAAGTGAAGTATTGCACCAGTAACACTCTAGCAATTGAAGGCTCCTTGGGGCAAAAGATAAGAAAGTTTAAAACAAAAACAATTAAGAATGTCCACAGAGTATGAATAACAGAGTAAAACTGGAACAAATTCCTTCTCATCAGGCTACAGGGACATGCTAAGCCATCAATTACTAGTGAAGGTCCTCCTACATTGGAGGACCATTCTTTCTCTTTGAAACTGTGATTATGAACATACCAAGAATTGCCAGCACCGTGCTGTCTTTTAGGACTTCCATGGAACCCGAGCACACGAAGTAGATTGCTTGCAGGGCGTCTCCCTGCCGGAGCAGGTATTCCCCAGGAGCACAGAAGGAGGTTTTAATGTGCAGAGACAGAGACCTGAGGCAACCACGGCTGGCACACTCAAAAAGGGAGAGTTGCAAAATCTCCTTGTTCAAGTGCATGGTGATGTCTGAACGGAGCTCATCTGGGAAGTCTTTTAAAAGCTGTCAAAAAAAGAGGAAAAGGTTTGAAAATGAGAAAAAAGTGTAAAATAATTTGTTCCTTTTGCAGAAGTGATCTGAATTAGTAGTGCTGCACGTGTCATACTGTTGCAGAGATTTTCCTTTGATTTTTCTTATCCCCTCAATAAGAAGTGTGCCATGACTTCATAAATCTTTACGCTGATAAACACTGACAAATTCCAGGAAAAAACATGAATAAAAATGTGCCTTTATACAAAACCAAGAAAAGCAGTCAATCATACTGTGTGTAGGAATTTCCCCTAGTGCACAATTTAACTTTGTCCATGTTCTCAGCTGTTATAACACCGTAAGCTGTTCAGGTGTGCCACTGTACACAGTGGCATATACACTGAAAACAGATTAAAAATCCACTTAGTTTAGATTTTCTTTGAAATGTTTGCATAATATTAATCAAACCACTGGGAGAGCAATAACGCAAAGAAGCCTCTATGGTTTTTGTTTGTGTGTGTGTTTTTTTTTTTTTTTGTTATATTTTTAAAGTTTCTTTTTTTTTCTCTTTTTTTAATGATGAAATTAGATACTGACAGAGAGATAGGAAAGGAATGGAGACAAGATGCATATTCAGCGTAAGAACCTATGGACCTACGGAAACTAAAAAACCATAAAGTCTTCCTCTATTCTCTTGGTCTTAATTTTAGGCAAATTCCCAAAATAGCCCGGCCAACACTTCATGAAACCTATGTATGCTTTACAGAAAATCTGCTGCCGGAAGGCAAAATTGAGACAAGTATCTTTATGCCAAGAGACAGTCTTCTGAGAATGTCCTATAACTGTTCAAATCATTTTGGCTTTTGTCAAGGCATCACAAGTTTTTCAGGTGGATCTTTTAAAAAAATGTTTAAGTGGTTTCAATTGTCAGCCCCATTGATGCAAAGTATACTGTCTGCCCACAGGCAGAGGTCTGGACCTGGCAAGCTGCAAGCTCACAAACATAGTTTTGTCTGTAGTTTGTAGATCTGATATCTGAGCAATGCAATCAGCCAACACTTGACGACCAAGTGAGCTTAGACAAAGCGGTTTGTGGACAGGAGGCACATAATTAAATACTATCTCTCTAGAGGCCGCTGTTGTAGTAGTTCACTTTCAGTGCAACTAAAGGTACAGAAGCTGAAGGTGATCCTTAACCCAGTCCAGGAAAGCTTTGACATCTAAGTAATTTTTGTACTTTTGTAAATCTTACTAGGCTCCTTCATTTGCTAGGATGTTGTTGAAAATCCCATTCTTTGTGCTGTGCACACCGCAAAAGGAATTATCAGTAAGAGAGTGTTCTCAAACTCCAACCTTTCTGCTTATTTTCACATTATCTTTAGAGGCCACTGAGTTTTATAATGACATATGTAGCAAGAACTCTAAAGGGAATGGTTCATTCAAGTAACAACCCAACCATTATTTCTCCTCGAGTATAGTAGTACATAACCTGGATAAGTCATTTAAAATGAGCAAGCAAAGACACGACCAGAAATCTGTCTTTTGATTTCACACTCATGTTACTTTGTGTAATATTTAAAAATATTGGGAAAGAAATAACATAAAAATCCAAGTCAAACCACTTGTTTATAGTACTGCAAAGAATTAAAGAAAATGAAGGTAGGAGGAAAGAGAAGCAAACAAGTCCACCCTTTAAAAATAGTAGGTTGGTTGTTTTTTTGGGTTTTTTTTATGAAAGGTAGAATTGCTCACTGGCATGTTTCTGCTTGCATCAGCCAGAATTTTTCTAATTAATACCACTTCAGCATTCAAGAATTTTGGAAGAGGTGAATTTTTAATATAAGTTTTTTCAGTAGTATACTGTCTTCCTGGGATAACCTAGCTTTATTTTTAGGAATGTTCTTTTTTAATATGTAACACCACACAAAACACAGTGTTACAAATGGAAAATTACTCCCTCCTCCCCCCCTGACTGTAATTCCATAACCAAAACCATTAAACGCACAACCTTCCTCTTTGGTTACCTCATTGGAATCAATTCCATTATTGACAGACCATGTGGTTTGGAAATATTCAAGCATCCTTTGCTTTAGCTGCTGTGGCAGGTGATGGACCCGTATAAAGTCCTTCAGATCCTTGGTTCTTGTGTGATAAAGGGACCATCTGGAGTACATCCTCTGTATTATGGCAGTCACATTGCCAAACACCAGGGCATGCATCAGAGCTATAGAAGGGAGAAATTAGGTGCAATATGGAGAGACTTGTTGATCATTAAGATGTAACACAGAAAAGAAACAGGATATGCACAGAAAATGTTTATTGACTGAGAGATTTAATAAAGCTTTTAAATATAAGATTTAATGAGTAATATACAGTAGTATTCATTTGATTATTCATTTCCATTTTTTGTGTTACTATCAGTCATAGACTTAGAACCACATCTGATGCTATCTGGTCAGGGTACCAAGCAAATGAATATCCAAGCCAAACTAAGATCATAGTCTAAGAAGAAAGG
>NW_008586071.1:54084-84490 GCF_000691845.1 Merops nubicus | reverse complement strand
GAAAGAGATGAACACATGTAGGTAAGCATTCTCAGGAAATCATGACAAACGGTATGAAAACTGGACTCAAATATTCTGCTTAGTGACCACATAGAATGTAACAGACTTCAGAGTACTCATGTAAATAAAAATAATTACTTAACGGCCACCATATGTATTGGAATGACATTGCAGACAACATTTTGAGATTTATCATATTCTGGGGATTGAGATGTTAAAAACAAGCAGAAAAAAAAAACATTGTAAAACACAATTCATGTTAAAAAAAAACCAAAAAACAAAACACCAAACAAAACATTCCCTGACAAGCTGATTTTTTATGTTCCTTGAGAAGGTCAAATATGGTGTGATGCTGTTTATCAGAAAGTTCTGACATCCGGGAGTTTGTCTGCAATTAGAAACTGGTTTGGGAATAAAAAGACCAGAAAAAAAATTTGAAGATATGCTTACAGAAACAGTTAATCGGGGTTTGTCTGGTCAGAGATGTACTTCCTGATTATCAGTGGGAAAAATCACTGCTAGATTGCCTGGCATGTGATATCGATCTGAGGTATATAATATACACGTTTACAAATTGTTTATTGAAAAAACTATTAAAGAACTTGATTATTACTCTTAAGGGATGTCTACCTTTATAGTGCTTGAAAGGAAGCAGAAGACTCCTTGGAGAGGCAAAGGAATTGGTT
Source organism: Merops nubicus (assembly GCF_000691845.1). NCBI lineage: Eukaryota > Metazoa > Chordata > Aves > Coraciiformes > Meropidae > Merops > Merops nubicus. Next base: position 83,804 of record NW_008586071.1, on the reverse strand, counting down.
TATAAACAAGACAAACAAGATGTTGTTCTTGTAGCGCAATTAACAGAAGTCCAGTGTGTGAAGAGAGACAAGGGGGAACAAAAGGAGGAAAGGATACTTTTTGGTGGTCAATAAGACTCTTACATTGTAGAAACAGGCAGAAAATTCTTTAGTTTGGAGTGCTGAAAATTTTTACAGGCTGAGTAAAACTCGAAGGAGCTAGTAAAAGTATCCGTCTTTATTTTGAAGAAACTGCAGAAAAACAGACAAAGGACTGCAGTGTGATGTAGTTTCACAATACAAAGGTGGTCCAATGATATGATTAAATCAATACAAGTCCTTTGGTAGAAGCTAAGTGAAAAGCATGGCAGAAAGAAAAGGCTCAGATATGAATATTAGAAACAAAACTGAGCATCATTGAAAATTTAGTTCTAAGAATAACCAGCTGGTTCAACTAAGCTGAATAATCAACACCATCATTTGTTCCTGATGGTGCAGTGAATTTGTAAGTCATTAAAGACAGAAGCTTGGGCAACAAAATGTGAGGGACTGTTATAAAGCTAGATACAGAATATCATAATAGGAAGATGGCAGCTAGGGTTGAAACAATTCAACCAGACATAGCTAAATAAGCTAAAGAGATAGTGTAGCCTCTTTAAGGATGTGACAATCTGTTTAAAGAGAGGGGAAGGATAAAGTATTAGGTGGTGTATGGATGCATCTGTAAAAATCACTTGTGATATAAGTCTCCCGATAAGCTCCACAATAAGGAGCTGGACAGTGTAGAGATCTATCTGATGTCATTATAGGCACAAATATAATAAAAAATGTTATTGCTATGGGAGAATCTGTCTCTGCATATGTACATTGGAAGACAGCTCCTAATGATGATGACAAGTTATTCTTGGCTGTGATAAGTGTTAGTTTTCTTTATCAGATGATCACAGAACAACTCTACTTTCTGTAAGAAATCTATTAATGCATTCTTTAAAACCAAATAGTACAAGCTAAAAACTTCTAGGAACTGTATTTCATAAAATGGCCTTGATCTTAATGGGTACTCTAAGTTACATTTATGTTGTTTAGGGAACAGAGGTTCCAGAAAGGACTGAAGCTACTAGAATGGGTCTCCAGTCTCATAAATATAAACCTGCACCTTCTCTGTTAAAAAATAAGTAGAGAATACAAGACAACACATGGTAATGGGCAACTGGAGGAGAACAGATCTGATTAATATTTTACAGATACAGGGTATCCTAGGAATTCTGATTAAATTTTAATAAGTAACTTTTCTTTCCAACTTGAAGAAGAAATACTGTATAGAATAAGAAGTTTCATCTTCACAATATTACTTGCGTAAATTATAATTTCAAATTCATGCAAAACATAAATTATTAAAAAGGCAAGTAAAAATCAAACAAGACTATTATAAGTTATTTATCTGTTAAATTAGCAAATTCTTTTTTCCCCCTTGTTTTAACTTCTTTAAGGTTGCAATAAATTTACTTCATTGTTTTCAATTTGCAGTGACACATTAAATAGGTACAGATGAACTACTGATAAATTAAATCGTGCTATCTGAAACACCTGATATTTCAAATGCTAATGGATTGGTTTAAAAAATATTGAAAATTTATAAAAACTTTTCTCAAGACATCACTTTCCACTAGGGAATTTTAAAATTAAATACCATCCAAAAACTATACACCAAAACTTGTTTTAAAAAATAGAAAGGTATTATGTCCTGAAGTATAGAGTGTTAGTACTTTATTCCTAATAGAATTTTCTGAAGTATGCTCACCTGTCTGTGCTGTATGATGTTAAGTTACCTTCATCTGCTGATTTTCTTAAATAGCATCTAAAATAAATTTCCTTAAGCAAGTAGCTGCAAACAAGCCTGCTCTGCTGTCTTACCTGGCTATATCTTGTTTACTGGGCCCTCCAAGACATACAGTGATTCTTGGACCTGCTTGACTATGAGTAACTTTGCCTTTCAGTTTTCTTCTTGCTACATACACTCCATTAGTTCTTCACAATTTATTCAGTGCACAAGCATTAGTTCTACCACTCAATAATATAAGAAATGAAAAAGGTATTGCTGTAACAGGCCTAAATAAAAGTATAGGATGCTTTTATATTTTACTCTATTAAGTTGGTGAAAGCTCTTCCGTATCAAAGTGAATTAAATATTTATCAGTATGTTACACAGGATATCTCTTGACTTCTTGATGGAAATGAAAACTCCTTCCTTCACTCCAATAGATATTATGTAGTAAAAGTCCCAAAGCACAGAGATCACATTATATTTTAAAACTACAATTTTATGTTACCAACAAAAGCAATTAATGAGCTACTGGTGGTTTTGTACCATTGTCAAAATCAAAACAATATCGTTCTTGGATGATTCATTATATTATTGTCACTCATTTCCAGGCCTGTGAAAAATGACAGTAATTCATTGAGCACTTCTTATACCACTTGATGCTGTAAATATATGGTTTATTGGTTATTCATTGTGTTCCCTGGCTTTCAAGTGTCATATTGCCAATTTATTTTTTCCCAGGAAAATTTATGCTGCAAAGCTAAGAACCAGTGCTTTATGGCTAGCCTTAGACAAATACCTATTAGTATTTCCAGCACAATTAGGTAAGCAGTGATTTCCTTTTACTCTTCACACCCACTGTGACATCTTTGAGTTGTATGATGCACATACTATGAAAGCACAGCTGATATTTGTGGGGAGGAAGATGAAGGTAAAGTGAGAGTTGAAGGTACTTTCCCTAGCACTCATGGCTTATCAAGCTCTTTAAGTGCCACCAAGTCACTGGCTGTGCCCAGGTGCCTCAGCAGAAAGAAGGTGACCATAAATGAGCACATGGCTTTCCCCAACAGTACGGGTAGGCAATTAACATGAAAATAATACTACTAAGAGCTCCAAAACATGGGACAAAAGCATTGCATTTTGATTCTAATCCAAAGCAATGATGTGATAAAATTTACTTAGTGACAATTATACCGCTTTTTGTTTATGGTAAGTGTTACTGAAGGCTCACCAAACAGTTCTCCTTGCTCTGTTCTGCCTCCATTGCTTTCTCTCTGGCTGGTCCTTCAGATGGGGATAGACACCAGCTCTCAGTCAGGTTCACCTGTGGGATGCCCTTTGCCATCATTCCCAGGGCTGCTCTGGGGACTGAACTGGAGCTCAATGTGCACCTATTACCCACCTGACTGGAAAAGTGCCTGGCATGTAACTAAAGTCCCCTGGCACATGGCTGGGCCCCACTCATCGACAAGAAAGTGAGTTTGTATTTTACTGTGTCACAACTGTCCTTTGTTGTGAAAAGTGATCAAAAGGTTAGAAGTATGTCTGCTTAAGAGAGTTTATCTAGTCTAAATCCAACAAAGTCCTTTTCTTCTTTTCTGTTTTATTTTTTTTAAAAGACACTTAGAAAAATGTCAGCTTCTATTTTACTTGTCTCCATTCCTCCCCTTGCCCCCCCAACATTTTACATGATGCTTAGCATTTGTACCTACCCCCAATCAGCATTGTGCATATGGAGAAGATCTTTTCAGCATCAGTATTGGCTGAAACGTTTCCAAATCCAACACTGGTGAGGCTGCTGAGGGTGAAATACAGGGCAGCTATATAGGCACTTCTGATTGATGGGCCTCCTAGTGTGTTATTCTCATAGTAAGGAGACTCAATACGTTTTCCTAGCTCATGAAGCCAACCTGAGAAACAAAGCATAAAAAGAACTATTAAGAAATGCTGACATCATGAAAGCTACACATTCTGTAAAACAAAATTATTCTTAAAACCCCCACATATTTAGAAGACTGCATTTTTCACATATTTCCAAGAATAAAAAGAACATTAAACTGTAGGAATTTATACAGCACATTAAGTATTGTGTCTCTGGAGTATTTGTTTTTATGCAAGATTATTTATTATAAGAACTGTATTTCTGTATGGAAATCAAGTGGTTTTGAATTGCATATAACAGGTCTAATTAGATAATTCACAAAATGCATTGAGGCATTGAAAAGAAAAAAAATCATCACCTAGTAACACTGCAGCAAGAATGCAACATCAATTTGATTCTTTCCATTAATTAATGCTTGGAAAGATTTTACAGAGTCTAAGACTAAATTGTTATAATAATAATTACACGTTTAGAGCTTTTCACGTTTCTTTTTACAGTAGAAAAAGCTCAAACAACTAAACATCACTTACAAAACAGAATTAATTTTCAAAAGATGCTTCAGTAAGTATTTTCTAAATTGTTCATTTAATCTTTCCTTTAATTTTGCTAAATGAGTCCCTAGTGCTAGAGAAGTAGAATTAACTACTGCCTTACAGATATTTAAAAAAATACAAGAAGCCAAGAAAAACAAAACAATACAAAACAAAAACAAACCAGGAAAAAATATGCAGTTCTTCTTCTGGAAAAGAGAAAGAAATTATGTGAATTAATTGCATAAAAACAATGCTTCACAAAATTCAAGGTAGAAAAAAAAATATCATTTTTTACGCCCAGTTTTGCCTGTTAAGCAGTTCGCTTGGGAGACTGGGAGTCTTTCCTGGATAGTCAGGGGAAATAAAACAAAATACAGTATTCCTGGCAGGCAGAGTTTTATTTTAGAAAAATTCACTGGAGTTCCCTCTGTTGTAAGCTGAGTACTGACAGACTGAATCACTTCCTGAAGCTTTTTCTTTATCCAGTCAGCACCTATTTCTTTGTTTTGGATGAATCCAAGCACAAACTGGAGGAAATCTCCTTGTACAGGCTTTTTTCAAAAGTAGTGGGTACATTTAAAGTATCTCTCCTAGCACTTTGAATTAAGTCGGGGAAAAAGGCTTCAAGAACTTGCAGCCTACATGAGACCTGTTGAGCCATGGCTGCGACCACAGGGGGCCTCAGCTCCATCATCTCTTGCATGAGCATGTTTCTTCCTACAGAGAAAGCTAAGCCAGAAGGGCTGGATAATGACAGAGTGAGGTATAGCCATGACCCTGCTGACCTACTCTATGCATGCCAGTGAATGTAATCAAAAGCGTAAATGAAAGTGCTCTGCCTACTTATAAGGTGGCAGTACTGAGTGTGCTGGCTTACCTTGCCAACAGATGAGAAAGCATATGAAAATCTCCTTGATTTTGCCTTGATAGAATTAATCACATGAGGCTATTTTATATTTGTGTCTCCTAATTATCTAAAATGAATGAAAAGTAAAACAAAAAAATTTAAAAAAACCTAACTGAACTGATACTGGTCCTCTCTCTGTGCATTATTGGATTTTTTGAGATTACACGACATGTCCCAACAATAACAATCCGCCTTTTGTATTGTGGATTTCATTTCCATGCTCATGTTAGAGAGTGTAATCCCACACATGAAAGAATAACAAATAAAAACCTAGGAACTCTAACAGACAGTAGAGGGAGTTAAAAAAATCCATCTAAACTCAATATAAATAAACACAATCATCAAGTTCAATGTCAGGTTTTGAAAGTATTCTAGTGCATACAAAGAATTGCAAAGTGAAAACATATGAAGCAAATTATTTAAAATAAGTGCAACTGATGTGTGAATATTGAGATGATTCCTCTTAGGAGAAAATCTCCTTCCTAGGCTTTAAAAACCACTGATTCTTGGCCACTGTATTCCCATTTTTCTGGCTTTTGTTATCTGAATGAATAATGAATAAAAAAAAAAAAACATTGAGTTTACCCATTATGCAAAACACTTTCCGACAAATACATTTTTATTATTTTCCAGAAAAGGTGGATGACTCAATTCTTTAATTGGTATATGTAAATGGCTTTTTCCTTTACAGCACACTTCATGTTCAAGGTTATCAAGAAAAAAACCCTAAGCCTACTGAAACATCATTGTTCCAAAAGGATGCACTACAGCTAGTAGAGGTAAGGTAAAAAATAAGTCAAAACCCAGTAAGTGTCTCCCTCTGATTTGTAGATAAGGACATATTTACAGCTCCTCATTTCTATTATGGCTGTTAGAGGTGATCCTAATCAGGACTTTTTGAAGAAATTATACAGGAAGAGGTTTCAACCAAAGCATATAAAATAGTGCAAGTTCTTCCAGATCAAGTATAATTCTCAGATTTTTGTTGATAGCACTGCCCATTTTTTTTGCCATTTGGAGGTAGAAACACAATATTGCTGTCTGTAAATATTTTCATTAGCCAATGGCAATAGTCATGAGGTAACGATCGATTAATGCCTTTTATTTTTTTGGTTCCTTTAGGTAACAGCTCTCAGCAGATTCTCTGGATAACCTGAGGAACTAATTTCTGCCCTTCATGAAAAAAGAGAAAAATAAATATAGTCAGAGGGAGCTTCCTAGAATTTAGCATTATGAATCTTGTCTGGTTCTGAATTAGCATCATCTAGATATAGCTCTGTAACTTTGAAAACACTTTTAAGCACCAATTAGCATGACTAAAAGGAAGATTTTTCAAAGTTATAAAGAACACTTAAGTAACCAAGTCCCATTGGGAAAGTCAGTAGGAATTGGATGTCTAACTTCATTAAGATACTTTGAAAAATGCTGGAAGAATCTGTATTGTGTTTCACTTCCCAGTATCTGGGAAGTGCTCAAGTACCCATAGAAACATAAACAAGCATTTAAGTAGCTGTGTATTCCATACTTTATAACTGGATGTAAAACACATTATCTCATTTACTGGACATCCAGAAACTCAGTCTTCCCTCAATCTGGTGCTTGTACTGCATTAAGCAGGTATATTACTCCCTACAGTCTGCAGATTCATTGTATGCTACTAATTAGATTTTCCATATATACCAGACACTTACCATACCACAAATCTGTCTGGTACTTCAACAGCCTAGAAAAGTGTTATGTTTTCTAATGCATTACCTACAGTATTTATTCTATAAACAATTTTTCCATTTAAAAAGTAGACCAAAACTATTTATTCAGCGCTACTGCTTCAGGAAGTGCAAAAAGGTACAACTGAGGAGTACCTCTTAGACCATCCTTGAATGCTTGAAAGCAGGAAGGGTTCCCCAGCAGAGCAGTGGCAATGATATTGGGAGAGAAAGGGTGGAACAAAGCTCACCTTCTCTCAGCTGTGCTTCCACATAAATTTCAGGGACTTTAAGTATTCGTAGGGGAAATGAAAAGGCAGAAAATCCTATGTGCTCACTGTACTTGTCTTTTTCATGTTAGTGAAAAAAGTAATCAGTGTTACACTGGTAGTAGGGAAATGGAATATATAATAGGTAATGCTGGGGTAAACTAAAGGAGACTGAATTGTGGGTTATCTTTACAGACTATGTTGCAGACCAAGTTATGGATTTCTGGCTGAGCTGAAAAACCCTGGAGCCCTACATGAAAGCACAAAGCATACCAATGGCTTTATTATATGTCACGTCTTCTTTATACTTCTCCAAAAACTAGAACTGTACCTTATGAAATAGCAGGTAATTCGAAACCATCTAAACCAAACAAAACCTAGAAATACTGGAGAACAAAAAAACAAAAAGTATAAATAAATCATCAAATACTGAAAAATAATAATAAAATTATCGAGAAATGGGGCACATATAACCATCTGATATTGATAGATTATAACTTTTACCACAGAACCTTCTATGTTTCATCTGTACTAATGTATGTTGCAGTGGATAGTTCAGGGTCATTACAAAAAAGGTAAAAGCTATACAAGAGAAATAAAGTCATTCATCACTGGAATTTTTATATGAAATATTTTTAAATGAAAATCACTATGTGTCTTGAGAGCTCTGTTGGCTCCCAGTGCAGCAATCCCTGGTCACTGCTGATACCTCCGCATTTCATATCCAGAGTGAGGCAGCAAGGTCTGTGTGGGAAATCACACCACCTTCTCATTACACAGATGCACATTCCAAACTGTAGATGATCATCCCATATTTCCATTTTAAATGGGAAAAAACTGTTGTGAAGATCCCATTGATCTCTATGAAGCAAAGATTTTAGCTTTTATCTCCCTCTATTCTGTTTCCTTGAAATATTAACATCCAAGAAATAAACCTTAGGGCAAAACAGTTGCTAAGATAGAACAAGTAGGTGAATTCCCTTCTTCTTAAATGTAAGCTCTCATGATTACAGTCTCTAAGACAGATTTTAGATGTCCAAATCACTTCCATCAACTGTCCATGTTGCTTCCTCAGAAGTTAAAGAGTATTTGAGAAGAGGAGACCAGAGCTAATACTGTATTTAAGATAAGTTGTTACCATAACTTTGTATAACAGTGTAATGAATATATTCTACCTTATCAAAGCTTTGTTATTATTCATTAGACATTAAAACATTAGCTTTGCTTTTAAGAATCCTTCCAAAGAATTTTGTAGGTACTTTCTAGCTGTTTCTGACTGATACAATACGTTAAAAATTTAGAGTTATTTAAGAAGGCTAAATCATTTTACTTCTAGTGTGCATGACGCTGCATTACTGAATAATCATTGCCTCTATTCTCATGGTGATTACTCATTTAAGGTATTCAAGTTCTTCTCAGGATCCTCAAAGCCTTTTTTATCCCTGTCTAACCAAAATGTTTTTGTCATCTACAATTTTTTTCCTCAAACTATTAAACCACTAAACAACACCATTCCTACTACTTAACCCTGTAGATCATCACTGTTACCCTTTCATTGTCACAAAACCTGATCATTTGTTTACAGATTTGAACTATGATGGAATTTTGCTTGTCATGTTAGGAGAAGCTCCATACCAGAGCAGATGGTTTAAGCATCATTGACCCCCAGAGATGACAAGAGCAATCATACCTTCAAACACTGTTTCTGGAGGACTATAAATGTGGCAGACCTTATTGCACCAGGTCATGAATAAAACATGAACCAGTCTTCTCTTTAACATTTTTTTTTTTTATTAAAACAGATTTAGTTTTCTTTTCCAGTCCATAAGTCTTTCTCCCTTATTTTCGTTCCCTTCCCTTTGGGAAGGGAGAGGGGTTAGTAGAGAGCATCTGCTATTTTTCTGATGATCAGCCCAGCCGTAAGCCTTGACAGTGTTTCTCTTTCCATTGTGACACACTAACTATATATTTCTAACTCTAATGTATAGGATTTTAATATTTCCCCCCTTTTTCCTTTGGGTCATAATCCTTGGTACTGTTCTGGTGTGTTCGCTGCAGCAGCTTATCCAAATAATGAAAAAGTAACTATGCTAACCTTGTAAAAATAGATTGTACTTAAACTCTGGGCTCAATGGACTTTTAAGTGCCAACAGAAGTGAGGCACATGGATATTACTGTGATGGAAACTACAGAATATCTTCTATAGATATATATAAAACTTTATACACTTTTGCCTGATGTACACCCACGTTCTAGACCATTAAAAAAAAAATTTAAAAAATCCCTTTAATATGTAATCAAAGAGGAAAAATACAACCCCTTTTCTATCAAGTGCTCTGTGCTCTTTCTGTTAAGTACATAAAATCTTTACAGAAGAGAGGACAAATATTATAAGAAGATTGGATCTGAGATGTTCATCTCTTTAAAGCCTAATGCATAAACCAAAATAAAGCCTTGATTCATGTAAGTACGATATATATATATAATTTAAAGATCCATGTGAAATCATTAACAGCATACTTTGGAGAGCCTGCAAACAACAGCAATGAAAATAAATGTAATATTTTAAAATTAAAAGAAAAACAGTTGTGAATTTCAAAGTCATGTCCTTCACAGAAACAAACCTTGATGAGACATCTCTCCAAAATTATACATGAGGATTCACAAGCAGCAAATTTTAGGATTGTTATCATATTAAAAGTTAAGTGGACACTAAGAAAGGACAGATTTAATAAAAATGTCATTTGACTTCCAATACAGAGAAACTGGACAGAATTTTTATTAAATCTCTTCCCAAATTAACAACTGACCTAAGAGACTGGTATGAGCCAAAATCCAAGGCACAAGCATGTTCCTAATAATGGTGAGATCTGGGCCATATCTTTGCATGTAGTTAATTTCTTTATTATGGAACAAATAAAAAAAAAAACCAAAAACAAAACAAAACAAAAAAAACCAACAACAACAAAACAGGACTTCAACATATGTCAAATGAAATTGTAACTCTTTGCCATACTTTGCGAATTCTACCACTAATTTTCAACCTGTAACTGAGAAGGTTTGAATTTGGATGTTGTGCAGTCAGAAAAGAAAAACAAGGATAAAAACTGAAAGTCCAGGTATCTTCCACTGCTCCATGAGGCTTGCCCACTGAAGGTAAACCACCCTCTGTATTCAAAGGCATGTAAGTGAAATGGTTGCCTTCATATCAGGGTGCTTTTGAATGCCTGCCCTAAATGACGGAATACCCTTTGCAGACACATTGACTGGCATTCTTCTTGGACACTGATCTAGAGAAAACTGTATCTTTCCATAGATCTGTAAGGAAGGTTTTCAACCATCTAGAGACATACGGTGTCCAGAAATGTGATAGGTGTTTTAAAGACTTGTAATAGCCATGAAGTTTTTCAGACTAAATGCATACTTCCTTTCATTAGAGCATTTTAGATATAAGCTTAACCTTTGCCAGGTCTACCAAAAACTAATCTAATTTGAAAGGTGTAATTATCCTATGTAATTATTTTCTAAGGCTGACTAATACCCTTTGTAAATATATTGTCTGTTGTATATCTAATTGAATATATACTTAGAAGCTATCATAAAAATAATTGCTTTTTGTAAAGCTTTAATTCATGTAACTCAACAGTCATAACAAGATACTGACCCATTGTGTTCACTGAAAATGGAGTTTTCATAGTGCAATAAATAGTCAATGAATTAAGTAGTTTCAGGAAGAAGAGGTGCTCAATCAAGGCATTAAAAAAAGAACAAAAGCTAAGATCTAATTGTAATGTTGCTGATAGCAACAAAAACACAGCTGAGCCCACAGAAGTGCTGAACACTGACAATTAAGCTTTAATTATCTGACAAAACTCAACTCTAAATTGCAACTATCACTGCTTTGAATAAGAAAATAAAATTTCTGTATTCTCATGGTAAAATTGATGCCCCCTTGGAGATACTGACAGAATTCCTTTGTGGGAAGGTTTTAATCTTCTGTCATCAGCAAAGTGTGGTCTGTTAAATAATTTACATTTTCATTTTGGAAGGTCAAAAAGCACAAAAAAAGATGCTTTTATCCTAGAGGAAGCTTGTAATCCACCCCAGTAACAGCATGGATTATTATGTGATTCTCACAGTCTCTCTGGTTGGTCACTCCTGGCCACATTCATGCCTTGTAAGTGGTAGAGCAATAGGCCTGGTATGAAAATATTATTAAGTACTTTTAATGTTAACATTTTATTAGAAAACAGTATTGGAAAGATAGCTTTTAAAAAATATTTGGTTAGTCACAAGTAAACACAGGGTGGAGTTCTGCAGCTCTTCCACCTAATGCAGAATGCTACATAAAACCCAGTATGAATGAATTACTAACAACTTTACACATTTCAAGCCCTGGTTTCTACAGAACCTGACTCTGTTCATGCAATTAAACATTAACATTTCCAGATGAAGTTCTATCCCCTTTTGTAACTCTTTTGTTGTTCTTTTAGTTTTTCTTTTACTGGGCTGGATGAATCCCTGAGGACTAGCCCAGACAGAGTTCCAGCAAGACCACAAAATATTTCTCAAGGTGGTAAATAATGCATATGAACTAGGTACCTACATTTGTCCTTCACCTTGTGGCAAAATATTTTCTTTCCAGTGAAGTTATTTTGTGTCTACAAGTACTGTATGTTCTGATGGGAGAAAGAAGGGAGCAGTATGAGAGGAGATGTGTCCCTTTGAGTGTAGCTCCAAGACAGTCTCCAAACAGTCAGCTGATGTTCTGTGTGACCACAGAGGTTATTACTGGAGGACTTTTCTGCCAGGGCTGTCTACCATGTGGAATGGCAACTTGATGGGTGAGCCTGTCCTTTTGGTGGGCTAGCCATGTGGGCTGACTGGGCAGGCTTTGGTAATGGCTTGTTCCTGTCACCCCTAAGCTGTGTTATTGTCTTGCTGCTACATAAGGTTGCAGACTGCATCTCTGGGACATGCAAGTAGTATTCTATAGATGTCTAAACAACATAGACAGCTGCAGAGTACCTTTTCTTATATTGGTGAGGAACCCTCCAACATCCTTTGCAACAGTCTCAAAGTGTAATGGAATAAATATTTCCCTTACAGTAGAGATACATTTACTCCAAGGGGGACACCTGCCTATGTTACATATAAGAGCTATGTATAAGAAATTTAAGACCTAACTCAGCAGATCTACAAGGAACACTTCTTTAAAAAAATATTTTATGATAGTTCTCTAAACATTTATACTTACTGTCACATAGAAGCCTCAGTGTACGTGGTAAAGTCCTGTAGAACTAGGTCATAAATTCCTTCAGTCTCATTTATCAAGGAGTAGGTAAATTTAGAAAAGAAATGTACTGGAAACTCTTCTCTCTGGCAAGCACGTACAGCTTGTACAATTTATCAGATGGGTATATTTGGATATAAGGGAGATTTAAATCCGTTTTACTTTTGCAAGCTGGCATTTTTTTTCTCTTTCCCACTTGATTGAAAGGATGAGATGGGGATATTTTCAATATTGACTTTCCATGACTGTCTTAGTCAATACATACAAAGCACTATACATGGCTAATAATTTTAATTAAAATTTTTCTTTTTACTAGGAATATTTTATAAACAGCTCTAAAGTCATCAGTATACTTGTAGTGAAGACAAATGTCTTTTAATTATTTTCTGCATTGGTGAGACCGCATCTGGAGTATTGTGTCCAGTTCTGGGCCCCTCAGTTCAAGAAGGACAGGGAACTACTGGAGAGAGTCCAGCGTAGGGCTACAAAGATGATTAGGGGAGTGGAGCATCTCCCTTATGAGGAAAGGCTGAGGGAGCTGGGTCTCTTTAGCCTGGAGAAAAGGAGACTGAGGGGTGACCTCATCAATGTTTACAAATATGTAAGGGGTGAGTGTCAGGAAGATGGAATTAAGCTTTTTTCAGTGATGACCTGTGATAGGACAAGGGGTAATGGGTGCAAATTGGAGCATAGGAGGTTCAAGGTGAATATCAGGAAAAATTTTTTCACTGTGAGGATGACGGAGCACTGGAACAGGCTGCCCAGAGAGGTTGTGGAGTCTCCTTCACTGGAGACATTCAAAACCCGCCTGGACGCCTTCCTGTGTGATGTACTCTAGGTGGTCCTGCTCTGGCAGGGGGGTTGGACTAGATGATCTTTCGAGGTCCCTTCCAACCCCTATGATTCTATGATTTATTTTTTTTTTTAATTATCCTGGTTTTCCCCTCCCAAAACCACAGCATTATCTTTCTGTGAAGGTTCTTAAACTAAAACAAATTACTAACATAAGTAAATAAACTCCTTTTTTTTAAAATTTTGTAATATCGTAAAAACAATTTAATTTTTAAATTACACGTAAAACAACCAAGTCTATACATACACTTTAACATACAATTTAAGAAATAACACTGCATGCATATCATTAGAAGTATATGAATCGTTTGCAAGTCATCTCCTTTAAGGAGATGCTCACATTGTCACTTCACAAAGTATCTCAGCATTTAACATTAGTGCTCCCTAGGCAAGCTGGCTGTTACTGTCCTTTTCCAGGCTATCAAATACCTTGCAGCTAAGCTTGGAATTAAAATCTTAGTGCTTCTAGTCCATTCAGGGAAAAGAGCATGTCTGTCTCTGCCCTCTTTGCTTCCTTGTGCACCCTCAGTCTGTACCCATCTGTTAGAGCTTTTCTTATCACATATTTTGAGTGTAATAACCTTTGGGGCAAGAGTAGCCTTTCTATCTGTTGTTAAATCAAGTAGTGGAGGGGAGGATCCCAGGTGCTGTTGCAATAAAATTAATGTGGGGGTTTTTTTGGTTTTTTTTTTTTTTTTTTCCTATGCTGTCATTTAAAGTGTTAGAAACCTGGTTTGAGATTTTATGTTTTGTGTTGAGTCATGCCAAAAAGGGTTTGAGCTACTACAGGTGATACATTCCTGTCTGTTATAAGAAATGAGTACTTCTCTCTGTTAGCAACACAGATTACTTCAAAATTAAGCCTTTAGTATCAAAATATGGGGAAGAAAAACACACACACACACAAACACAAAAAAACACCAAAACCCCAAACCAAAACAAATAAAAAACCACCCCACAACCCAAAACCTTGAATAATGTCAGTTTTAGGGTTGCTAGCAAAACTTTGAGTCTATGTGTGCAGTGTGGACTAGCTGGTAAATTAATCTCACCTCTGTCCTGATGTTCTCACCTGTTCAAGTCTCACCATCAGAGAAACTCAGGCTAAAGTCTTTCAGTACTTTATTTGCATGACAATTTCTCAGTCCTAACTACAAGTATATTAACAGTCCTGACTCGGAATCAGCAAATAGATTCTCCTGGGAGCAATGACAGTGGTAATCAATACCTTAAAATCTCTGTAAAAGAAAGTATTATCTATTTGCAACAGCAAGCTATCAAAAGGACTATTTTTTAAAACAGAAACAGTGAAATTTGTTTTATGTGTGCAATACACATTTCCATACTAACTGTCAGTTATCTGCAAGAGTGTGACTGTTTACCTCTAGACTCCTCTCTAAGAGTTCTCTCAGCTTCTCAAAGCCGAGTAATGCAATAGGTGGTCCCTGACAGTCAACCCCTTCCCCTCTCCTGCCATCTTCACCACCCCAGCAAACAAGACAATTTTTTACAACTTCTCTGTGTTCAAATGCAGCCTCCCTAACTGGTGAAACAGGGGTAGATGTCCCAACACAAAAGTGTATCTTTTAGTAGGTCTAATGACAAATGAGAGGGTAATTGCAGAATTTCAACAAAACTAGGGTGGTTTTCATCTGACTGGCCTGTATACTCACACAAGGGGTGATATGACATTATTGAGTGCAGTTACAGTCAGTAGAGACTGCTGTAGTCTACATGACATCTGCTTCTCCTTGTCTTCTATGCTACTAACATCCGTGCTAGTTAAATAACAGCTAAGTATGCTAACTCTCATTACAATCCTCCCCTTGCTTGCTCAATAGATTATGTAATATTGTCTAAGTCTTTTCCTTTGCACTGTTACCTAACGAGCCATTGTGTTGCTTTCTGGACCAGGATGCTGCCCTAGTCAGGCAGCCAGATGATAAAAGGTATTAACAATTTTGTTCCTCTTGCCTTGTCTTAATTTTCTAATCCTTAACTCTACAATCTAAGTAACATTTTTCAATATGATTTTTCTTATGTCTCATTTGAATCAAGGAAGCTGAGATTCAAACATATTTGGGTTTTGTGAGGTGAGAAATCAACAACAGGGGATATTTTACTCCAGATTATATTTGAACATGATAGCAAAACTAGAATTTGCAATGTAATAAAGGCTTGATGGAAATGGAAGAAAAAGTAAAGAAGAAAGCCAGCATCTTAATGGCAAAGCATGCCACATATTTAAAGTTACAATAATTCTGAAATAAAACGCCTGTGTCAGACAGGTTTTTTTTGAAGTGTGTGACAAATCCTAAGAGCTAGCATTCTTATTTTAGATCTGACAATGAAAAATTATTTAGAATAATTAGGTATAATTAGTTTTACAGACTCTGGGTTGTGTAATACTTCATAGAGTGCTGAATGCCATGACATACTCTCACCCCACATGAGTTTCTTTTGCTGAAAGTAGTCACTTAACTTTAAGCACTGCCACCTGAAAGTATAAAAGAAGCACAAATATTTTCCTGAGGTATGTGAAAATGGAAGAAAGTCTGGAAAGAAAAGTGTTTTGAATATTTTCTTCATTTTTATATGTAAATGATTTTTTTTTTTTAAGTCATGCTTGTCCTATAGAAGAAAAGAAAAGCAATTTTAGTTGTTATGGGATGTCCGTGGAATGCAATATGGCATTCTAACACTGTAGAATTTCTACCTATGTGAAGGGGCTGAAAGAGGCAGTCCAAATATTGAAGCAGCTGCTGAAAATATTTCAAAATATATAGTAAAGGCTTTGTGGGTCTAAAGTGGATCGAGAGATTGTAATTTGAACAGTGAAGCCATGAGCTATGAAACCATAAGTAGAAATTTCTGAGAAACTCTAACAAAATATCCTAACACACCAATGTGTAATAGACACTAATGTTTTAGCAAACAAGTATAAAGCTCTCCAAGGAGGGTAATGTAACCCCAGAAAAAGCTACCCAAAGAGATGAAGGCCTCTTCAAGTCTGCTTGTTTTCAGCACTTGAACAGAGCAAGCTGTGCCTGACCCGGTTTAGTGCTGGCTCTAGTCCTACTTCAGCTATCTGGCTGGTTTAAATAAACATCAGAGCTTCTCTCCAGCCAGCATTTCTATAATTCAAAGCAGAGCAGTTAAGGGTTAAAGATGTTGATGTAATTGACTGAACAAGCCTTTTACACACAGCATTTTCAGCTTTCAATAAATTATACTCTACAGTATTCCCATTACAGCAGCCATGTGGAAAGGTCAGGGGGGTGTTTTACCTCTTGGGACCTTTCCCTCTTATGGGGTGCATACTAAGCAGATTTTCCCCCTACATGTGGCACTGAGAATTTCTCTGATGGCTACAGAAATTGGTGCAGATACAGCATTGGCACTGAGACAGAAACTGCTTTGTGGAATTAATGAACAATATGTAGGTACACTTCTGCAGGATACTTTGAGCTTTGTCAGATCTCAGGGGCTTCATCCACACACCAGATTTTTACTTTTAACTTAAAAATTGTCCCAAATTTCTGGCCTATGTACAAAATCTTGGAAATGTATTAATGACTATATAAAAACCTCACAGTCCCTTTAATAAGGTACTTTTTCCTTCTTTCTGGGCTACAAATCCAAGAGAGTGTCTCAGTCCTGGGGTATTCTGTGATTACTAAGATGGCTCAATCAGAAAGCAAAGTATGGTGCATAAAGGAAAATACAGTTTAATCAACGAACTGATCCTGTAGAAAAGAACAGCAGGGAAGAATGGCAGAATAAAACCTACTAAGGCCCAAAGCAGCTGAAATAGAGATTAAGGTTAAATTAAATGCAAGGGAAATGTTTCAGGTCAGTTCAACAAAAAACACTTTAGTTTGGCAGAGCTCCATTAAAAAAATAATGTTTAGGATTTTCAAATGCAAAATTGAATGATTTCTAAAAAAAAAATATTTCTATGGCTATTTTAAAATTTGAATTTATATTTTAAATCCTAATAAGGTCTGGAATACACAGGTCTGAAGTGAGAGATGTTAATAAAGAATACCTATCTTAGAAAGTATGTTTTACATATAAAGCAGACAAAAAAGTAGGGGCAGATTTTCAGATAAACCTTTAAAAGACCTTTATTTGTAAGTTTATGTCTTTACTATGTGCAGACAGGTTTCCACACATGTCCAGGTGATTACAGCTGTCCATATAAAACCTCCTTGTAGCAGTAAAATTTCTGTGTCTATTCTAACAGACTGACAAACGAATTATAAACTATGTGCCTCTGCTCACTTTGTACTAAATAATGTGTGCATAACTATGATTGTCACAAAAACATAGAACGGTAAGGGTTGGAAGGGACCTCTGGGGATCATCTAGTCCACTCCCTCTGCCAAAGCAGGTTCTCCTAGACCAAGTTGCACAGTAATGTGTCCAAGTGGGTTTTGAAAGTCTGCAGAGGAGACTCCACAACCTCTCTGGCAGACTATTCCAGTGCTCTGTCACTCTCAAAGTAAGAATGTTTTCTCTTATGTTTAGGTGGAACTTCCTGTGTTCCAGTTTGTGCCCATTATTAGTGGAAGTGGGTAGATTCAGGCTGGATGTGAGAAAGAAGTTCTTCATCATGAGAGTGGTGAGACCCTGGAATGGGTTGCCCAGGGAGGTGGTTGAGGCCCCATCCCTGGGGGTCTTTAAGGCCAGGCTGGATGAGGCTCTGGGCAGCCTGATCTAGTGGGAGGTGTCCCTGCTCACGGCAGAGGGGTTGGAACTGGGTGACCCTTGTGGTCCCTTCCAACCCTGACAGATTCTGATCTGTTTTAGCAGAGGACTTTAGAGCCCTAATGGCTTAATGGTCGGACTTGATGATCTTAAAGGGCTCTTCCAACCTAAAGGATTCTATGATTCTATAATTCAAAACAGCAGACAGCAAATAAAGAACCTCTGCCTAAATCTGGTATCAGTTAAACCTATAGAAATGAGAGCCAATGTATTGAAGACAATGGAATGAAAGTGTTAGGATCAGCCAGGAATCTCAGCACAGGCTATCCTCTACTCTGTGCCAGCTAACAGAAAGTTAATCTTATTTTAACAGGTTGCTGAAAATCACACTGTGTCTCAGGGAAACATCTGTTTCACCAGTGAGAAGAAATGAGGGAAACAAGGTGGAATTTGAAAGAGAGGATATGAAAAAGCCCAGAAAGAGAGGATAAGGAGTGTACCACTGGCTCAGGTGGGTGGGAATGTCTAGTTCAGGACTTGTTTTTTTAATCAGATGTTAGATTCAAGCTGCTGCACATGGAAGAACTGTTTCCTGAGATGGGAGCACTTGCCGAGGTAAAGGTAGCAGCTGAAAACAGTGCCCATGCTGCCTGTCTTCCAAATGCCTCATGTAATCACTTAAAATAACGATATTAGAACTAAGCAAGAGATCCAGATTTTAACCTTTTACTACACTGGTGTTTTTCCCTATGCCATCATGACATAACAGTTCTTGAATAATATTCCCAGACAGTATATCTTTCTCATTGTGTAACCATGTGGTAAAATTTGTGAATTTAACCATGTTTTTAATGTATTTGCAATGAGAATGTTGCCTGAATAAGGACAAAAAAATGAAACAAAGGCTTACAATTAGGCCCACCAAGAACAAAGCAAATACACTTTTAAGTTCTTGGTATTTTCATAGGGAGAATTTTATCACTCCCATTGCCCCAGTTCAAATGCAAATTAAACACCTCATTTGTTTAAATTAACCAGAGAAATAAATACACAGAAACAAATGCTACTGCCGCTAAAGTCAATGTTGTGAGATCTGGTGCATATCTGATGGCACAGCAAGGTCCAACGTATTATGTTAACAGTACTGCAGCTTTAAAATGTTTGCTTTAATTATCAGCAAAACCTCAGTCTTAAAATCTGTGCCTCAGGCTCCCTGAGGAAGCACTAAATGGAGTAAAGAGGTTGCTAAAAGCTTTTTTCTCCCTCAGACTCTCCCTCCCCCAAAATAGAAGCAAACATAAAAAACAAAGAAATCTCCTTTTTATTCCAGGCATGATTTTCCTTTCTTAGAACAAACCTGTCCTTATATTATTATATATGTCAGCTATTGTATGCACTGCAGCATCCGTATCCAGGGTACCAATATTTCAGGTGAACACCACCTGAGACACTCAGTGAAGAATGAAAAGCATACTTTCCAAGGGGGACACACATTTCTTTTAGTAATAAAGTATAAAAATTCTATTTTTTATGGTGTGGTTTTTTTAATGCTGAGAATTAGAAAGCCTCCTAATACTTGGAATGAACTTTATGGAAGATCTATTAATGGAAACTTGAGTCTACAGCTTTGGTATTAATGTAATAACAGTAAAAGTTTAAAAATTAAAAGCTGTAAACACAAGACTAAGAATAATTTCCTACTGCTTTTCCTGCAGTAAGAAATCTCTTACATGCTTTCCAAAATGGCACAAAAATTTCCAGCTGAGGATTTCATACATGAGAACAGAATATCCTCAGTGTCTAACAGTAATACTACCTTTATCATACCCCAAGCAAGATTTCTGCTGTGTGTATTATTTGTTTGTGATTTATTATGATCTCACGATATCATTTTACTTTGCTTAATCACTCATACCCTAAATCATACCTACTCTTCTCCCCTCAATATATTGACTACATGGATGCTGTGAGATGTCAGAGAAATTTCAGGTTTTCTTAAGGTGAAAATAAAGCCTAGCTACATATGATTCACTGTGTATCTTCAGAGTAGCAGAAACTGTAGTACATAGGGGGCCAAGACTTAACTTCACTGTGTTTCACCAGCCAGGAGTTTGCATGTGGAGAGCAATAGAATTTGCACTGATTGAAAAAATTACATGATCTTATTTTTCTGCTCATATATATGACATGAGCTTAAATGTAGCTTTTATTTTTAAAAAGTAATGGCTTCATTAGAGCTATCTGGAGTTTTCAGAGATTTTTTTTTTTAATCACTTTCTAATAATTGAACGTTCTAAAATCTTTTCCCTTAAAAAAAAAAAAAAAAGAAAGAAACAAAAAATCCCAGACAAATCCCCAAAGCCGTAAAATATTTAACTTAGTGCTAGACATAAGTTTTCAAATAACCATTCTGACAGACACAGAACTAATATCTGTAGGAACTTTGCAGGACTCATTGCGGTATAATTTTTATTATAGATTTATAGATCTAAATATTTTGGAGACTATCCATGAAGGTGGCAGAACTACTTTCCAGAAAAAAATGCAAACCCACATTTTTTGAAAAAAAAAAAAAAAATTGAACAAAATCAGGCTGTAAGCTCAACAGCAAAGCCCTTTTGCCAACTAGGACGCTGAAGTCTGAGTACACCTGACTAAAAAGTGGCTTAGCCCATCCAGCCAGGAGGTGCATTGCCTGCAATAGTCCAGGGAAGGTCACTAAGTCTCGCGTTGAGACAAGCCAGTGCTGAGAGACTGTTGGGAGCAATTCCTGCCTAGAAAGCCTGCTGAAAGATGATCAGTACACGATAACTCAGATACAACACTCTTCACCAAGAAGCAAATGGGACTTCTGTGAGATAGCTCTGTTCTGGATAAACTGGGATTTGTTCTAATGAAGTTGTTGGGACATTTGTTTATTACTGCCATTGCCCAAGAGAGGACAAAAAGAGAAAGTTAATGTTTTCATAGCAATAAATGCCAAGAGCCCCACGGGATATGAGGAGAATATCCTGAATGTAGCCTCAGTTCAGGGAAAAGGGAGAGGAAGAGGCTTCATGGGGAGCATGACCAGCAGCCCCACCTGGGGAGGCAGGATGCAGCCCATCTTCGTCATTGGGATAGCAATGAATGCTTTGAAATCAGCTATCATTTGTGGCCTACATAAGCTTACAATGTGTCTTCATACCTCTTTCCTTCCTGAGAGACTCTTCTTTTTATTATTATTATTATTATTTGGATTTGTTTTTCTGTTAGCAGTATTTGACCAATTTGTGCACAGTGGGCTTTCTTTGTATATTCTCCCCTACAGCTGCAGTCTTTTCTTTGAGGGGTTTGCACTCTATGAGGAGTTCAGCAGCAGGTCACAGACCTGGTTTACAAAAGGAAGGAGAAATAAACAATCACCTAGAAGAATAAAAAGACTCCACAAAGCTTTCAGTAACCTATGGACAAAGTGGAGCGTTGTATTTACTGGAGTTTCTTCTTTTCTGTTTCCTGACCCAGCATCCTCACCTCATCTGAGGTCAGGCACCATTAACATACCTGTCATTTTTCCTTCAGACTTATTGTTATTATGTGATATTTAGATAGATTATAAAGGGTTTAAGAAAGAAGAAAGAAATTAAAGCAGATGAGAATAGAGCATACTGCAGTTGGAATGCATGGCACTATCTTTGGTCGCAAGTAATTCCACCGACCAAATATTTTTTCTGTTGGAAAACTGTCTCACTATTAGATACTCTTAGTTTATGAAAGAGATGTGCATTCTTTTACGGTTAACTTACATATTCTAAATTATTCTTCTGCTTTTTAATCCTGTCTTTAGTATCTAACAGCATAAAGAAAACTAGTAGAGCTTTCCCCTTTCAGTTAATTTTATCACTGGCCTTGTTTTCTCTCCTGATTCAGTGAACACGTAATAGCTTTAGGCTAAATATAAACACAAGTAGAATTAAAAGATAGAACACAAGGACCAGAAAAAAAAAAAAAAGGAGAAAAAGGGATGCTTGATACTCATATGGCATACGAGAAAGGCATTAAAAAAAAATCACTTCTACAGTAAAGCCGGAATGACCCCCGTGGAAAGATGTAGAGAATCAGGTATTGCACAAGTTGGTTGCAGACTTCCAACAGTGTACAAGTACCTGGTGATGTAATGTTCCTATACAAGGTATATTGCTTTCCCATTATACCATCACACATGGGTACAACTCCGAGAAATAATAATAAGCCTTAGCAAAAAAGGAAAACTTTAAAATCTAAAAAGTCAATCTGGAACACTCAGTGAAATTACAATGAATGCTGGTGTGGAAACTAAACTTCGGATCACAACTAAGCATTCCAAACCCATCCCTCCACTGTTAAACACTTTGCTATGCCAAAGAGCAAACCCTGCAAACAAGCTAGACAATATTTCCAAAGGGAGTTTTTGACTTGAAGGCATTTCAGAGCCTATCTGTTTCAGTGTGTAGTAAGGAATAATCAGCACACTCCAGGGAATGCCTCTGTTGAAGAATTTGCCTAATTTGCAAAACCAGGATGAACTTTCTCATCTACTGTTCTACACAGTCTATCTAGTCCTTTCTCAAACAGATCCTTAATTCCCCAAACACTGAAACATTTAAAAATCTTTTTTTCTACTCTTCAAATTTTCTTTTCATTTTAAACCTTTTTCAGATGGACCTGAAATTCAGAGCACAAATCAATTCCTTTACTCTGCAAACAGCACTAAGTAAAACACATTGTATAAGATTAAACAAAAAAGGAAATATTGAGTGACTTAGACATGTGGTTTTACATATTTACATACATATATATGTATATATACAGACATCTGTACATATATACGTGTATGGCAGAACAAAGAACTTACCTATGTCCCAGGTAAGGGGGTTATTCTGTTCCATCTCCCTTTTCCCTATGACATACCAAATGCAGGCCATCCAGTGAGCAAGCAAGGCAAACATGGACATGAGAAGTGTAAGAACAATTGTGCTGTGCTGGGAGTAACGATCCAGCTTCTGAAGGAGACGCAAGAGGCGCAGCAATCGCACTGTCTTTAGGAGATGGACAAGTGAAACCTGGAAGAACAGAGAAAGAAAACAACTCGTCAGCAGTTGATTTCTGTCACACAGCTCTCTTGCTTCAATGAAGGGCAACCATCTTACAACAGCAGAGAATAACAAAGAAGACGGTTAAACCCCCTGCCAACTCTTTACTGTGTACTGATATATATATATATATATAAACACTATACTATATATGTATATGTATACACACTATAACGTGTACATATATATACACTACTTCTGATCTAAACCAAAGAAACTTGAAGAACTGGGAGATCTTTCATTTCACCTTTTTTTTTTTTTTTTTGTTAATGCAAAGTCTTCTTTCAGATTTAACTTTAACTGAATTTGTGTTTGTGCAACAATGATCCTTCACTGCTCAAGAAGAGAAGCATGATTGTCAAACTGGCCCATGTTCATTTGATTCCAATACGAAACTACAAAGTTAACATTTTCAAGCACAGCATGATTTTCAGACTTTTTTTAACAGCCAAAGAGTAGGCCTGACTCAACTATGTATGAAATGAAACCAGCTTAATAATTAATTCTGGAAGAGGCAATAACATATAGCAGATATTTTGCAGAACAAGGAAGCAGAAAAGGGATCAGAGACTCAGATTTGTTCTTGAGATTTAAATCTCTGTTCAGGGGCCTGTGCATATTTTACTGCTCTGTACCAAGCTGAGTCCAAAAAAAAAGCTCATGTTAAAACTTATAATACTACCTCTTAAGTTCCTTGCAGAAAATATTATTACCTTTCAAGTGCATGTTGCAAAAGCATTAGCTAATCTGTTTAGCACCCTAAGAGTGTATCAGTTTACAAAGTATATGGGCTCTGGCTTCAGAGGAGACGTAGCGATGCACAAAGTGAGCAGTCTCTGGATGACTCCATCGCCTCCAGAGGATTCTCCAACCTGCATGCACACCAGAGTGCACACAGCTCCTCATTTTGTATGGAATGTACTTAGCTCTTGTTTCAGCTACTGGGCAGAGTTAGCAAACACTATACAGATTAGGATCCCAAATACTTTAATTCGATTTTTTAAAGATTAAATAGGCATAATTTTCATTAACAGCAAGTTGTTTTTTTTTTCTTCCCCCTTAAATAATGAGACATTAGGATTAATGCCTGTTAGGTATGTGGCTGATAGAGGATACATGCATCAGCTAGAAAAATAACACATCAAACTTGACATGTCTTGCCACAGCTTTCCCAGAGCACTCTAATGAGCTCTCTGAAAACAAAGTCTAAAAGCTCAGCTTGATCAACATTCTTTTCCTTTTCCTAAGCCTTTCTGTTTCTGTAACCAAAACTAATAATCTAAAATCTTAATTTTATAGGTGTGTTTTCATTCACAGCTAGGTCCAGGGTGACTGATAAGTTCTATAATGTGGGATATTATAGATTTAGTAATGAAGATTTAACAATTTTATTGATTTTATTCCAGTGTTGGGCATTAAGCAGATGGGAAACTTGTAAAAAAGAAAATAAAAAATCTACAGTAATTCTTTTTACTTTGTCACTACAATTTTGAGAGTGCATAGGTAATTCTCCCAAAAGATTTTTCATTTATTACACATTATTTATTTTTTTTCTCAAGAACCTTTACATATTTCCTTATGTACATAGCAGAGGAAAAAACATGACACTCATTTACAATCCTTTGAAGTTCGCTGCTGTCAGGTATAAGATTTGACATAAGAGCACACAAACAATTGCAAGGTCTTTTCTTCTTGCATTTCTTTTATCCATCTTATGTCATCTAAAATAAGTCAGTGAAATTAGTTGTCTCTGTCCTTCAGCACAAGAATATCTGCAAGTCTGGGCAGAAGGCTGTAAAATATATTGAAGGAATTGCCATGTTTTTATTAACACAATCACATAATTATTAAAATGTAATTATTCTAGTTGACAATCATGCCACTATATCAACTGCTTCTTTTTCTCTGGTAATTAATTTCCCAAATTCTCCTTTTCTTCTGTCTCTCTTGCTTGAGCCAGATGTGGTTCTGTTGCACTCTTAACATAAAGGGATCCTTGTTTATGACTGACTCTTCAAGGTGTTGTAACATATCTACACATATATAATGATTGTATATACTGACTGCATATGTGCTATGGCCTTCATGTTGGAGTCTTTGTCTGTACATGGATGATTACGTTCTACACATCACAAACTATGATAACTTAGGTGAAATTATATTTTAATAGATACTTACAAATAAGAACTTTCAAGAGGACTGTTGCAATAATAATTGTGCCCGGACAGTTACCACTTGTGAGTAAATTCTGACTAGTTGTATTAGGTTACAGAACACTAGTAGCCATAAGCACAGTGAATCAGGTAGATTTATTTTTTTTTTTTTAATGTGGGGGTATGTTTAATTTTAAGGCCTAAAGACCCTCTAATTTCAAAATTATCTATGCACAAGTTTGAAGAGAGATGTAATTAATCATATGCAATTGCACCGAATTTTCTCATTAGTCATGCCAAGCACTCTTCTTGTATTGTGCCCAATCTATCATTGGAAGACCTGAAATGCCACCAAGCAGCTTTCTTTCCTATGTCATAAATTTAGAAAGACAAAATGAGGAGTCAGCACTCATACTTGTGCCTGTGTAGATTTTGCTTTGCCCACAGATATAAACTGATCTAAATTTTCCATTTGATTAATTGTTTTAGACTAGCTGGGTTAACCTTTTTCTGTCAAAATGACAGACACAGAGTTTTATCTAAAACTAACACAGGCTCAATCATAGCATAGTGCTCAGAAGTACTGAGAAATAAATTTGTTACAAACCAGTGATGAAATTCTCTGCTTGGAAGAATCATCTCCTACAGCAAAAAGGAATTAATAAGGAAACACGATACATTTTACAAAATTACTCGTGGCAGGGTTCTTTAATCTTTTTTGTCTGCTTGGTTAGCTGGTTTTCCTAAAAATAAAAAAATTATACTTGTGAGGAGCAAATTCAGTCTTTCTAACTAGTGCTTAGTGGCCCGTTCTTCACTTTAACGTCATTGCACACCATATTTCCAGAACTTAAGTGATTCTTTATGTCAGATGAACACAAAGATGGAAGGAGCTGGGGTCTCAGCAGGCACTGAGACTAGGCAGGAATGTGTATAAGGTCTCACACCTCCAAAGAGTCACTAGTTTTGTGGCAGTGCAGAATATCTGCAAGGTATAAAGCCAGTAGAGTCAACTCATACAGTTTCACTATTTTTTCTTTTGAAATATCTACTGAGACGGCAAGAGACTCCACAGCTTTTTCAGGAACTCTAACCCCACAAATCTCCAGCTGGAGGATGACATGTATGTGCCACGCATACATGGATGTTGAAGGAAATGGAACTAAATGATACAATCAAACATGATACCTTAAATAGGAGGCCTCCTGAACAGTGTTTTCCTGTGTTGTTTTTTTTTTTTTTTTTTTCTGTTGTCTATCCTATCATGTGTGTACTTGTCTGTAACTCACATTTAATGAAAATGAGACTGAATGCATCTGTTTATAAAGGATCAAAATTAGAAAGCAGACAACTTAAAAACCTAAATCCTTATGTGAACAATTCAGAAAATTGAGAAGCCTCTGCCAGTATTTTTTCTCCAAAATTAAATTTTCTGATCTGGTGGGAGAGGGTGTGTTAGGGGATTTATTTTGGTGTTTGAGATATTTTTGCTTAGTAGATTCTTACTCTACTAAATCTGGTAGGGCTCTCAGAAGAAAAACTTTTGTCTTCTCATAGTTGACCCAATACATATGTAACTTCTTATGATTGTGACATCATGAGATGTTAGACGCACACATTTTTCAAAGCTGCTTAAGCATTTTGTCATTATAGTCCTAAACAAGATGAGTTAAGACCAAAACCAAAGTTAACAAGTGTAATAGACATTAATTATGTTTGGTTTTATTTTTTCCCAGAGAGAATGACTAGAGGTAAAGAGAAAAAACACTCCTAGCTGGCTAATGTATGCTGACCCTGCTAAACATAATTATTTTACTACAGCAACAGTTTATAGGTCATGAAAAATTAAGCATTGAATTTATTCAGTGTAAGAGCAAAAGCCATAGTGAATTGTATTTGAGTACAATAAATAAAGAGGAAGTTAACAGAGGTCCAATTGTTTTCAAAGTAAGGATAACTAAATTAAAAAAAAAAAAAAAAAGATATGTGCCTTTCATGACAATGAATAGCAAATTCGACACTCAATTTTGTCATACCTTTAATCAACATGTACAATTACATTGTATTCCTTCATTCAGCATCCAGTGTGAAAATGCACTAAGAAGCTGAAAAAAACACTAAGGTATTTTAGTTCACTCAGTTGCATTCTCCAGATCTGGAACTCCACTCATCCCCCAACAAACTCCTCTTGAAAAAAAAAAAAAAAACAATTTAAAAAAGACAAGGTACTTACCACAGTGACGTTGAAAGCATAAAGAAGATCAAAAGGAAGTGCAGCAATTAAATCAATGATAAACCATGTAGTCACGTAGTGGATACAGATAGATCTTGCTTCAAATATGACTTGGCCAGACTTGCTAACATACGTTGTTCGGAAATTTAAAATAATATCTGCTTGACAAAGAATGAACAGAATCAGAGACAGTGTGATTTCTTGATTCCTGTGGATAACACCAGGAATCCACCATTACACTGGTTGTTTTTCAGATGAAGAATCTAATACAGAAAAAAATAAAATATAGTGGTAAGGGATTCACATATGCAGAGGCACAAACAACTGAGGCACAAAGTTGTGCTTTGTAAGGAGTAAGAAGAATGTTTTAAATATTTAAACTCACTGATTTCAATGGTAGTTTGAATTAAAATCACCCACATTGCTCTTTAAATAGTATAAAATACTGGTATTTTTCATAATGAAAAGGTGACATTTTTATTAATGAAAACTAAGAGTCTGCTGTGCAAAAGATTTATGTACATATATTTTAAGATTAAAAATTATTAATTACCTTATTTAATAGGTGTAATTAAAACTTTCTTTTAGTGATAACTGTCCAGCACAGAGAACAAAGGTCATCCTCAAGGATAACCATTCACTGATCAACAGAAAATTGCTGAACTCACTTGGAAAAAAAGGGCTTTTGGGCTATGGTGAGGATCACAAAAGTCATATGAATTGCTTGGTGGCTTGTGCATTTTGTATGTTCCTATCTAACATTTCAGATGAATGTCTTTCATACAAGATATACTTTTGACGTGTCTTGCCAAAATACATTAACACTCAAAGAAAAGCTCAGGTCCTGACAAAAGAGTCTCAATTATTTTCGTGTCCTACAAGACAAAGACTATAATCTGTCCTCAAGCTATGCACCCAGTTTCTACTAATATTAGTGAGAACTGCTTGTATAACTTTTACAATGTCAGAAAAGAGTGCAGTCAACCATCAAAGCTGGTGTTTTACAGAAATATAATTATCCTTCTGCCTTGAAAATTGTAATGTTGACGACCACCTCATATGAAGTGATTCCAAGTGTTAGGAAGACATTCAGAGTGTGGCTGACTTTTTTTCTCATTAAAAAATAACAACTACAGGGTGATGGTCTTGGCAGCCTAAAAGCCAGTGGATGTCCTTTAATATCCAAGTTATGAGAGGCAGCTTTCCAGATGCTGGTCCAGTGTGTAATAGGTTGGTTAGCTGTGTTATTTGTAATCTAGATATCCTATTATTAAGTGTTACAAGGAGGGAGCTGCATTCTCTGTGCCTTCTGCCTCGGTCTATGGCACTAACTCCTTTCTGTCTGCTAGATGATGTGTAAGAAGATATATGTTCAGCTGCTGCTTCTACACACTGCTCCTGTAGGAAGATGGCAGCAGCAGCTGCTGGGGGCTGGCTCCACACCATATACAACATGGAGTGTACAGATGTTTGGGAAGTGTTTGTCACCCAGAGTTTCTTACAGCCTCTGGGGAAGAGGGGGTAGAAATGTCAAACAGAAGCGCCTGCAAGTGAAACTCAGCTTCTTGCCCACCAGCAGGATGACGATACAGGAAAATTATATTGGCCTTGCAAATGGGAAAAAAACCCCACAGAATATAAGTATTTCAGAGTTTCAGTCTGTTGAAGGGATTTGTTTTCTCTTTGGATACAGATATTTCCCTCCCTCACACCTAGTTTCTTGTGTGCTATGTAAACCTGCTCCAATTCAGCACATTCCTGGAAAAAAAAAGAGAAAGATATGAAGTCCTGAAAATTAAGCATACCTCAACATTTGTCTCTTCATAATTAAAATGTAATGAACGCTAACGGTAACTTGGTTTAGTTACTGTAACTTGCTTTTAATGCAAAACAGGTTAGAACTAAGAAGTGGGTAGCAGTAGGATTACTAATATGAGTAGTAGGTTCATCAACTTGGTTTTGTAGGCAGTTTCTGGGTCCTGAGAACTTTTCTTGATGTTATACATATGAAAGAATGGGTGCCTTATTTCTGATACACCTTTTATCCTCCATTTTTCATTCAGTGTATGAGAAATGTCTGCAAAGACCAGCATGAACAGACTCCCTTCAGAGATCAAAATTGAAGGACAAATTTTCCAGAATATGAAACACACAGAATTACTACCACTAGACCCATAAAAAGAGAAGTGTGTGGGCTTTGTCCCATTTGAAAGCTTTTCACAACCTAGAGAGCAAAATGCAAAAATGAGCATTAAAAGCTTTTTTTCCCT
>NW_008586071.1:0-54053 GCF_000691845.1 Merops nubicus | reverse complement strand
TTTCTCCCTACATTATTTATCTGAAAATAAAAAAAAACCTGAAAATCAAAACCTTATGCTTATATAGAACATGTAACCTGAAAATTGAGTAAGTAAACGTCTATGCAGTTCTCTTTAAACAAGCCAGATTTTGTTAGATTCTGGTTGCTAGGTATTTTACTCCTTTTCTGACTTTTTCCATTTATCAAGGACACTGTTTTTCACCTTTCCCCATGTTTTTTTATGCCTTTTTTTTTTTTTTTTATTGTAGGGTGGTTTTGTTTGTTTGTTTGTTTTTCCCTTTACTGTTACAGCTGAATTATGAAGACGGGAAATGACACTTCTTAACGTTATAACATTAGTATAATGAGGACAACCAGCACATAGATGTACAATAAAAGACAGTACTGCAAAGCAGAACAAAAGTATCTGACCAGATTCATCTTAACTGAATAAATCAACTTGATATAAAACAATCTGATGTGTTAGGAAAGCTCAATGGAAAATTCTCATTGAGAAAGAATGGATTGCCACTAGCATATATTAAAGCAATTTTTTCATTTTCAGAATTTTATTTTAGAATAATAACATTCTTGGTACTAAAAGAACATTAAAAATGGAAATTATTTGACTCTCACTATACAAGAATAGCATTGGAGAGTGATATTTGCAGGACTTAAATGTTTAGAGCTAACATTTTCTAAGTCTGGACTAGGTAGATCCCATATTTTATAACAATTTCTCTCAATGCTTTATGAACATAGATACTCAAGTATCTCAACAACACAGTCCATGTATAAATTACTGTTGAAATCCTATGACAGAGTTCACACTATTGTTCTTACAAAGGAGTCTGAAAATTAAATCCATCCACCTTTCTAACTTTACCCAGTTTCTTACACTTTATTTTAAATATAATGGAGTAGCTGACACTCAGACAAATTACCAGCTCTTATCCAGGTTTGAGCAGGAGATCTGTTGCTGTCACTCAATACTCATGGCAGCATTGCCATCTTAAGAACAGCAGTATCAGACATTCTTTCTTTTAGGATACTTGTAGAGGTGTTTTCCTCTGTGCTTGCTGTGACATGCTGCTCCATACCTTGTGATGATGTATGCTATAAAGAATTGGAGCTAAAGTTTTCTGGGGCACAAGGTGCAAGAATGTTTGCCTACAGCACTGTCAAACATTGGTATAATGTTTTACAAAAGTGCCAACTTTACCATCTTGTTTAATTCTACTCAGATTTGCATTGAGATACTCATTTTGTGAATTTATATTATGTTAGATGAACAACATCTTCTGAACAACAGAAGGGTCTGATGAAATTCATGGCTGCGATAAAACAGCAATGTTTCATTATGTACACTTGTGTGTTTTTTTTTTCTTCTTAACCAAAAAAGCCCCAACCAGGTTTTAAAGTTTCATCTCCCTAGAAATTTTCTTGTTTTTTTTTTTTTTAACATCATCAGAGAAGAATTTCTATGATAGATGAGATTCCATAAAATATTAGACTACAATTTAACATGCAGTAAGACAAATGCACATTTAATTAATTTCATTGCCATGTGCATATTTTACACATACATATTCCTCATCTTAAAGAAAGGATAATTCTGTTGCATATTTTTACAAGTTTATAATAAATAAATTTTAATAGCTTCAGTTCTAAAATATTTTGATATTTTGTGCAATATTTTCATTTTCTTCAATGTGGAAAGCAGAAATGATTTTTCATCTGTACTTCACACTGAATTTCACTTTTATGCCTCTTTGACCTTGTCAGTGATCCCAAAAAATACATGTAGCTTTTTTTGCAAGGACAACTTACACCTACAAAAAGAGGTAGTTACTGAAAAATATATAAACATTCTACCTATGTAGGGTGCTAAACACAGGATCCTAGGTGCCTACAGTTTCAGGTAGATCCTGGTTGTTTTATGAGATTAGTAAGAAAAGTTCCTAACAGATTCTAAAAAATAATAACTACCTAACATAGGATTAGACATTCTGTGGCAATTTGGGATAAATTGGTGCTGCAAACTATTTTAATGGTGAGAAATTAATTTGGACTAAAAATCAGTTACTGTTTGCATCTGGAAAACATAATCTTATCATACATTGACACTGTGAAAATGTGACATAATCTAAGATGTGCATTTGGAAGTACAGAAGAAAGTTTTTGAAGACCGTTAAGTGCTTTACCAAAGTATGTATGGATAGTACAGTAAAGTTTTTGACACTGTTTCCCACAGTATTCTGCTGGGGAAACTGGCTGCTGTGGCTTGGAAAAGCATACACATTGCTGAGTAAAAAACTGTCTGGATGGCTGGTCCCAAAGAGTGGTGGTGAATGTAGTTAAATCCTGTTGGTGGCCAGTCACAACTGGTGTTCCTCAGGGATCAGTATTAGGGCCTATTCTCTTTAATATCTTTATCAATGATCTGGATGAGGAGATCAAGTGAACCCTCAGTAAGTTTGCAGACCACACCAAGTTATCTGGGAGTGTTGATCTGCTTGAGGTTCAAGAGGCTCTGCAGAGGGATTTGAGAGATCTTTACAAGATTAATCTAATGGTATGAGGTTCAACAAGACCAAGTGCCAGGTTCTGCACTTGGGTCACAACAACTCCATGCAATGTTACAGGCTTGAAGAAGAGTGGTTGGAAAGCTGCCAGGAGGAAGGGGACTTGGGGCTGCTGGTTGACAGCTGACTGAGTATTAGCAAGCAGTATGCCCAGGTAGGCAAGAAGGCCAAGAGCATCCTGGCCTATATCAAAAATAGTGTTGCCAGCCAGGGTAGGGAGGTGATTGTCCTTTTCTACTCAGCACTGGTGAGGCTGCACCTCGAGTACTGTGTTCAGTTTTGGGCCCCTCACTACAAGAAGGATATTGAAGGTGCTGGAGTGTGTCCAAAGAAGGACAACAAGGGTGGTGAGGGGTCTAGAGCAGACCCTTATGACTTATGATGAGCAGCTGAGGGAACTGCGATTGTTTAGCCCAGAGAAAAGGAGGCTGAGAGGCAACCTTCTCACACTCTACAGTTCCCTGCACGGAGGATGTAGTGAGGTGGGTGCTGGTATCTTCTCCTATATAGCAAGTGACAGGACAAGAGGCAATGGCCTCAAGATGCACCAGCAAAGTTTGGATATAAGGGAATTTTTTATTTTTTTTTTCCACAGAAAGGGTTGTAAAGCACTGGAACAGGCTGCCCAGAAAAGTTGTGGAGTCACCATCCCTGGAGGTGTTTAAAAGACATATGCATATGGTATTTAGGGACCTGACTTAATTGTGACCTGGCAAGTGCTGGGTAAACCGTTGAAATTGAACATCTTACAGGTCTCTTCCAACCAAAATGATTCTGTGATTCTACGATGCTATTATTTTATGTTTGGAAGAAATTTTAAACACGAAAAAACATTCAGGACATTAAGGGGAAAAAAAATAAGCTTTCCTAGTTAATAAAAAAAAATAAAATTGAAACCAAACAATCTCATAAAAATCCAAACAAAAGTTTATGATCTCATAAATCCAAACAAAATTCTCATAAAATTGTAAGATACATAATAACCCAGAAAATGTGACAAACTCAGAAAATATCAGTGACTATCAAACTCACAAGTTTAAAAGTAAGAACAAAACATAATTAAGTTTAAATGACTAACAAAACTGAAAATGTATAGAATATTGAAGTCCACTTGTTTCTTATTTTCTAAAAATAATAAAACTCAAGTTTTGGAATGAATTACAAAGATTTATCACTAACACTGTAGCTGGTACAGAAACTTATCATATATAACAAAGGAAGCACTAACTATTTCAAGGAGATTTTTGAAGACAAAGTTTTAAATAAAACTTGCTGAGAGCCTCTTTCCATATCATTAGTATTAACTTCTAATAAGAAACTCAGAAAACTGGAGAAATGCCAAGGAAATAGAATTCAACATGGTAATTTTAATAATGTGTTTGGCGGGAACCACTAAAAGTGATAATCTGGAAAACTAGATACAACTGTCTTCTCAATACAATTATCAAAGTAGTTGATTGATGCAGAATATTTAGGTGTGTTCAAGTTATTTCATCCTGTATAATGTTAATTTGAAGTTTGCATTAACCAGAATACGACACACCTAAAAGCTAATTCTGGCTTCTGCTCAGTTTCAAATTTCAAAGTTGTTACTATGGATTTGTTTATAAACAAAACTGTTTCTAGAAAATTCATTTCATAGTGATATGGTAGTCTTTAACAAAGAAGCTGGATGACAGTGGCCAATCCAAATTCAAACATAAAATGAGTCAAATATCTCCATATGTGAGGCAAAGTCCTTCTAATACCCAAGAAGGAAAGATATCTGTAGAAGGGGAGATTCTAAGAGCTAAGAACATCAGTATGGGCTTAGTACAAAGCTGTGACAAAAGCAAGGATATCACCTGTGAATAAAAAAAATGGTTGTGCCTTTGGTGAAACAGTTACAGCCATACAACTAGCATCTACATCTGACAAACAAAATACAAACAAAAAATTGACAAACAAAAATACAAAGAGAAGAATTAGAAAAGACTACTTGGACTTCACTTTACATGATGTCATAAATTCAGATTTCTTGTTTTACTCAGTTCCAGAATACTAACAGGAAAACTGGCTTTCACTCACTTTCATCCACTCATAGGCTACTTAGGCAAAATAGTATACACTGGGCAGACACTGACTTCAGGTAAATTCATGTGGCTTAGAAAATGAAGTGATGAACTCATAATATTTGGATTCATATTAAGCACATATTGCATAACACAATGTCGTACTAAAGATATCTAAGTTATGTTCAAGCACACAACACATATACATGGACTCATGTAACATACATGAAGTGAATCTATATATAGATGTGCTAGGGAGAAGAAAGGCAGGTTTCACTGTCATGATCATCCTTTGCAGTATTGAGTTATTCTGTTTTCCACTTCATTTCATAGATTAAGGGGGAAAAAGATCAATTTGCATTTCTCTCTACATGTTCTTTAGGTAGGCTACAATAAGCCTGGATAAAATAAGATCTTATCTTCAAGCCTGTTAACGATTACACACAAGAAACCAAAAGTCTATTTTCTTTCCCCCACTGATACACTACTGAGGGCAAAGAGAAGAGGCAGAGACTCAGCACAGAGAGAATCATATTGGATCATTCCTTTGAGGTATTAGAAAAGATTTGTTTAGGATGCATTTTGATCAAGCATCTAGTTCTAATGCCAGATGTGAATTTAGAAAATAATTACTTCCCAAGTTTTGCTGGCAGAAACATTTTGTGCTAACTTCTGCAGTTTGAAGCTAGACAGTCTGCCATAATCAATTGACATATACTTGTTAACCTATACACTGTTAGTAGCAGAACTATGCTATCTGACAGTTTGGTCTATGCCATTCCCTCCCTTTTACCTGTTAAAGTTGAGTCTCTTAAATTAATTAAATCTATTGGAGGAGTTCTTTTAGTGTTGGCACAGTGTTGATCCTTCAAATTTTTCAAGATTAAGTGCAAAACCTTAACACAAAGTGTCCTAGACACATATGTAAGGCTATCTGGTTTCATGGACTGAGGACTTGCAGGTTATAATTGGTTCACTCTTTAAGAAATACTGTTTTCGTTAGACAAAATTCTCAGACTGAAGAGAATATGTAGGTATAATTGGAGACACAAAAATTTGAGATTAGACCGCCAAAGAGCCTCCACAAGACCTACATCCTTAAAACCACAAAAATGTTCTGAAATTTTCAGTAATACCATTAAGATGTGAAATTAGTATGATTTCATATGGTTCATAATGAGCAAGGAGGTCAGTTCAGCTCCACAGGTGTTTAGTCGAGTTACTTGGTTACTATTTGTGTTTACAGATCAGAATGGTAGCACCAGCCACATACATAACTACTTCATGCATATTCGCTTGATAGAAGTAAAAAAGCAAGATAAGGATATTTACACGACTAGTATTTTGAAACTTCTCATTCTCATGTGTCTCAGAAACCTCCAGTGTGTAGCTATCAATGTTAGAAAAAAGATTTGCTTACTTATTACCATTAGCATTTGTGAAACAACTCAAGCTTTAACAGAAAATTATATAAATGCTTGCTTTAGATTCCCCTAAGTCATCCAATAAGCCAAAGGCTTATCAATGTGAATAAAATATTTACTGTTCAAGACTGAAGAGATTAGAAGTTTTCTTGTGCAGCACCCTTTTCTACCTTCTGATCAAAGCAATTTAGGACATCAACCCCAGATAACATTTTTATATATATAAAATTGAATAGGAAATGGTAAATGTTTCTTTTTTGCATCCAACTCATTAGATAGAAATCCAGGAGGAGGTAGGTGACTGTGATCCATCTTTTATTTCTTGACAGCTTTCTGTGCTATACATGAGTGTAAACAGTTTCTTCATCTGGGCAACATTATTTACAGCTTAACTGCTGTGTTAAAGTGCTTACTGAGAAATCTGTAAAGGACAAAAACCCAACAAAACAAAACTCTTAAGGCAAATAACTTTTAAAAGTACAACAAACCTTTAACTCATATTTAAAAATCACAATTTCTCCAAAGAAATTTTATTATTTTTAGGAATTACACGCTGCACAGTCTTTTAGGGACTACTGTTTAAAAGTGGAAGACTAACATCTTGGTTTTAC
Source organism: Merops nubicus (assembly GCF_000691845.1). Taxonomy (NCBI): domain Eukaryota; kingdom Metazoa; phylum Chordata; class Aves; order Coraciiformes; family Meropidae; genus Merops; species Merops nubicus. The sequence goes on along the minus strand of NW_008586071.1, from coordinate 47,401 downwards.
TTTTGTCATTTAAAATAAATGTTCTCTTATAATTAGGACTCTGAACAATTAGAATCCTAAGAAAATTGAGGTAAAAAGAGAGTAAAGCATCATAAAACTGTACAATGATCTGTTTTGAAAGTACCAGTGTATTACTTAATGTTAGAAACTATTTGTGAATATTACTGTACACTAACTTCTACCTGCCAATGACACTAACTTATCAAAGAACAATTTGAAATTCAACACAAGGATCAATATTGTAAAGCTTTGGAGAGTCCAGAAAACTCCACAGCACCAAAATAAATGGCTTTCTCCAATGCCGAATTTGTGTTCCAAATGAGATGAGGTGGGTTTTAACCAGAATGAAGGGCAACAGTTTTACAGAATATGGCTGTAAACCAATCAAGAGGGACATTTAATCTCTGATCTGATTGTTAAAGTATACATGAAGTGACTTCAAAATTTTTGGAAAATTAGCAGGTCAAAAGTTTTCTGAAAGAGTTATGTTTGAATATCTAATCTTTAAGTATACTCTAACAACAAATTTCAGCCTCTGTAAGCTTCATACTTGAAGCTGTGTTTGATATTTTTGTTCCAGACTGGGACAAGAACTACAATCTCTTTTCTGCTTCAGCAGCTCTCATAACACAAATAGTGAACAAATCATTAATAATAAGAATTATTAGCAGAGAAAAAAATCTGAAGTTACCTCGCTGCAAAATTTTTCCAGGTAAACTGGAAAAATGTCATTTTAAATGATTTTTCAGGCTACATTGATCATGCCAAATGCTCAGGAAAGCAGAATAGGGGAGATAAATAATGTCTCTGACATAAGCAATGCCATTAAAAAGTTACCTAAAACTAAAGCAGCAGTAAAAGCAGAAAATATAAAATCAGTTGACTCACTACACTCTGTGCCAAAACACAGTACACATACCTAGAATATCATCTTTCTACCTGATGTAGAAAGGAAGGAAAATGTCAAGCCTCTCTATTCTTGTCTTCATTAGGAAGAAAGCTGGAATCTTATTTCAAGCTAGATAATTCAATTTCAGTTAAAATTAGACAGCAAAAAGTCAGTTCAAGTGAATTAAAGCTCAAGATAAAATCTAGAGTGTCTGATTGACTTTAAGAAGGCCCGTAAGTTATGTATAGATTACAAAATGCCTTTTTGCCCCAAATTTTTACTGTGTTTTAGTATAGATACACCTCTTTTGTTAAGATACATTTTAAGATAGCCCTGAACTGTATCACAGACTTCTGCTCCTTCCCCATTTACTGTTGTGCAGGTAAGCCTGTGAGCTTAACAGAAACAAACTGTGTCAGCCCACAAAAGAACAAGTAATCTTGCTGCTGTCAAACAAAGGTGAACTTGACCTGGCATCACTCAACAGGGAAAACCCAAGATTCCCAGTTTTGACAGACTTGGAACAAGCAGTCATATCACCTCAATTCCAAAGATTTAAGTAGAGCTTTATTTTCCAGTTATTTCAGCTCTTTTTTTCCACGCCCATGTCAGGCAGGATCACTTCATATTATGAAAAATAGCATCGGAAATCAATGGACATTCAAAAAGACTGCTCTGCTTAGTCTCAGTAGGCAAATCTCTTACCTCTCTACCCCCTCACCTTCTCTTTTACATAACTACTGCTTTCACCCCACATCCTCCAGAACTGCTTCGCTGTTGTGTCCAAAGGTGGGCTTCTGTTCTGCACACCCTCTGACCACATGCACCTATTGATGCAATTCCAGCCCTGCTCCTCCTTCTCTCTAGCCTGCAGACTGATCACCTTCCCCTACCAACCTCACACAAGGCAAACCAGAAGCCCTGTTAGGCACTAAGTCCTTAAGATGGATGCAGAGAAAATAAACAGTGATTGACAAGTCTCATAAAACCATTTGGTATAATCAACCTCAAACCTTGACTCCAACTTAACTTTTCATTGGATCCCACAGGTAACTAGCTCACTCTGCATGCATTCTCTCAGCCCATTATTTCTACTACTGATAAAATGCGGGCTCACATCCTTTCTTTAGAAAAAAAAAAAATCTTATAAGAAATGTGATCTCTCTAAAACTTGTGTAAAGTTACACTGAAAGGTTAAAGAAAGTGAATTTGGATAAAAATGAATCCTATATTTTTCAGCTATCAACATGTCTACATAGAAAAAATTATTTATATGCAGTGGTTAATTTATTTATGTATTTTGCTTCAATTAAGTTCTTACACAGTACCCACAGCAGTAGACATCAGAAGGCTGGGACCAACGTTACTCTTTTGTTTTCTGAGTTTGAAATTACCATGCCTACCTGCTTCTGTGATATTTTCACTCTAAAATTCTGAAGCAAATACCCTGACCTAACTGGAAAACTCTTTATTCTTTTCCTTCTTCAAGTGCTCTAATAGATTTTACTCACCTTTTTGAACTGGTGTTCAATAAAAAGAAAAAAGGATTAAATCTTTTACATTTTTTAAAATAGAGGTTCTACTTAGTTTATAATGCAGGTTGCAATCCTAAATGATTTTTTATAAAAGGAGTGAAATCCATAAATGGCTATTCACCAAGTCGGCCTATTAATCCTTAAGATTTTTTTTCAGAATAATACACCTTTTCCAATTTTGAAAGCACAATATATGCTTTGTATAATCTTGATGCCTAATCCCTGTTTAAAAAAAAAAAAAAAAAAAAGGAAAAGAAAACCCGGGGGCCCAGAGGTAAAAATTTATCTGGTGGCCAGCTGAACGTCTTTGCCTATAAACAGGATTATTTTACCTGAAGCAGTTGATGTTCCTGTGGGGACATTTATTTTTTTTTTTCTCTTTAGGCTTGATTATTTTAAAATAAATCCTGCTGAGATTAGACATATGATCACACTACAGCAGAATAACAATTTAGGATTAGTCAGATGGTTCAGCAACTGCCCATAGCACAACATTAGATTGCAGTAAATGCTAGCTAATATAACAGTTTACCTCTCTTTTACTGGGAACTAATGAGATTTAAAAATCCTGCACCTTTAGGGTAAGCAGGAGCCATATAAGCAGTAACTGGGGCACTGGGTGATGCATGACTTTGAATTACTGTAATTCAGTCCTGTGCTTGAGACCTAGATGATATAGGTGCATTAACCCCATTGATTTTCAGAGCAGACTGTTTCTTCCTACACCACCTCCCTCTCACTAATGGTACAACTGACTCTTCTCTCTTTTTTACTTTTTTCCATCTTTCTTTATGTGATTTTGCATTGATTGTCTTTACCTAGCAATACTGTCCCCAAAGTCCAAGCTCTTTGATCTATCTGATCATTTGACCCAAGTTTATTTAATTATCTACAGATAATGGTATTAGAATCTGGCCAGTGAGCTTTTAGGAAAGATTCCAAGAAATATTTGTGCTATATTGCTTGAAGAACAATTTCTCTATCCCTATATAAACTTTTATTTTTTTTCTATTCTACTGCTGCTATAAACCTAGATATTCCTAGTAAATCTCCTAGGAACAATTCAAATGGAAGTGTGAATTTTCAGCTTAGCATAACCCCTCAAGATGTCTGCTACCAGAATTAACCTTATGATTCCTTTTAGATGCTGACATGATAAAGTGGGGGAGATTATATTGTTTTTATGTAGGAAAATAATGCTTACTTTACTCTTGTTGCTTAGGAATCTGGGCTATTATGAAGTCAACATTTACAAGAAAAAAAAAACACCAATAGAGATTAAGTAATGAAAAATCTAATTGCAGGGGATTTATGTAATAAATATATAATACAGAATAAGATAAATAACATATATCAAAACAGTAAGTCTTTACAACAGCCTATTGTAGCTGCTGAAGGAAAAGCAAATTTTCAGTGGCATCCTATTATGAGAGAGGCTATTAATAATTTTACAGAAAAAAACATCTATACAATAAATATTTCTCACCTAATTTTGGAATGGGGCAGCAAAGCATGGCTGCATCATATCAGATGCTAAATTACAATCCACTATACCCTAACTAACATTCGGTAGGTCGTAAAGATTTAAAACAGTAGTACTAAACACCTAACAAAATATCATTTCTGCAGGTTGATGAGAAAAATACAAAAAAGAAATATGTAATTTACAAGCCATAGATAAGTAGAGCTGTGGATTCTCCTTTCTCTGAGGTCTTTGAGGAAGAGCTGTCATCCTTCACAAAATCATGCTTTATCCAAATGCACAATTAATATTAAATGGAATTAATATTGATACCTGGATAAAACAAAATGTCTAATATTATAGGCTGAACTACATGGTCAAAATTTGTCTCTCTTATCAGAATCTTTATGAACTGAAAGGTCATATAAAACTACATATAACTGAAATCTCAGATGTATTGCGTTAATATAGGTAGCATGGAGAAGGAAGAAGACAGCCCAAATTTTATACTGCTAGAAATTAAAGAAGTGAAGTATCCCAAGAAATGAAGTGTAGGCCTCAATGGACTTGAAATTTAAAAAGGGATGTCAAAAGCCACTGTTGTATCAGCAGGATGGGATTTTGCTAAATAGAAAAATTTGTTTTGTCTTCCAATTCTTAAACAGAAAAAAGGAAGTCTTATTAAGGAGCATGATCATTAAAGAAAATTATGTAAAAGAATTAGAATTAGTCCTTTAGCAACATTTAAAATGGTAAAAATTTGGCTATCAAGTATACCTCTCCTTTCTATTTTTCCTTGAGTGTAATTCCCAGTAACATTTTTTCCCCAGTTATTAGCACTCCAGAATACTGTGGAAACAACTCTGGTTTGTGTGGGTAATCACAAAGGTTGGGAACCTCATTTCAGAGACAGGCTTACACTTCCTTTCAAAGAGGCTCTTTTTTCAGATGTCTTGTTACTTTAGCTGGTTTACTAGCATTCAGATGAACAATGGAAACAGTTTAAAGCTACAAATTCTTAAAATCATCAGCACAAGGATATCAGTCATGTAATATAATGCACCTCTGAAAAAAAGCTTCTGATAATGTGGAATTAATATAAAACATAGGCTTTGTTCTGTTAAGTCACCACTGAAAACACTGAGCTGTTTTACAGGTCAAATTTCTCCACTGAAAGCAGGTTTTTTTTACAAGTTTTTTTGTTGGTTGGACATCAACATGCTTGTCACTGTACAGTACATGAGTTGCATGGTCTCTCTGTTCTGAGGCAGTGCCATCATGTATGCTCTCAGCCTGGCTCTATTACAGTCTAACAAATCAACAACACTTTTAGTGATTTTAACGGAGGAAGAACCATTCTCAGGTCTGATTGATCATAGCAGAACTGATTCCAAAAGTCCAGGCTGATTTACTCTTCCTTAGTATTTGGAAAGTAATGAGATATTCAAGTCATACCCAAGCGGATATACTGTTTTACTTGGGTAAATTATCCATTAACATAAACAACCAAAATCTGAAGGCATTAGTGGTTTGAGTGGCTATTATAACAAAAGTCACTCCCTCCAGGAGTATAGTGTAGTCAGTGTTCATGCACTAGCACAATATGCTCTACCAAACACCACATGTAGGTTTCTGTACCCACTACTGTGGGCATGCTGAGACACACAGAATGACCAGCATACCAATGTTAAAACAAGGATCTTCATTGCAACTCTTTACTGTGCTGAGAGCCCATGAATTCAAATCCTGATATCGCAAAACTGAACAAAAGGTCATAAACAGAAAATAATAAAGTGTCACATTCCTTTATCTGCTCCCTTGATTTTCAGCCTTTTGTCTGAAAGGTTCACCTTTTCAAGTTGCTCTCCTTAACTATGAGGGTGTTAAATAGGGATTAGCTAACCTCAGTTCTACAGTAGCTGATAAGCCACAAAAGCATCACATATTATGACCTTTACAATAGATACTAAACACTGGAAAGATTTTTATTTTTTTTTATAAACTGTGTTCTGCCTTTTAAAATCAGATTCAATTAATGAACATATTGAGTAGCTAAAATATATTAACTGACTTTTCCACAAAGGAAGATAGAGACTTTGGAGTCTTGAAAGAGAACCAAATAACTAAAAATATTTGTCTAAAATGAACTGCTAGCTCTGCTTTTAAAAGAAGCTAGTATTGTGAGTGCAGAAGTGTGAAAGTTTCTACATGGGTAATTTCCTCAGTAGAACCTGCCAGAAAGACGAAATTCCAAAGAGTGAAGAAACCTGTCACATGACGTTGCTCTTCATTAAATTCAACATGTATGAAGCAAATGTAGCTGTTAGGAATTTCACAAACACAGTTCACTTCACACAAATGCTGGAGACAACAATGAAAAGATCAAGCAAATAAAGCATTCAGTGGGCAATAGGGCAACTGCTTTGTGCACTTAAAATCTTTTGACCAATTCCGAGGGGGAAACTTGATATATTTTTCTCAGAAATTACCTCATGCATCTTGACAACAACTGACATAAGACATTATATGTAAATCATGAAAAAAATACAATAAAAAAAAAGCATATGCAAGCTCTCAAAAAATACAGCAAACTATTAAGAATCTAAGCATTTCCTTGGAAATTACCAAGATGGTTAATTAAAATACTTTAATCTTATTGAAAAATAGAGTGTTGTTTTACTATCGTGTTATAGGGTAGCACACTTAAATATAAAAGTCAGTCACACTGTGTATAACAAGGTGACTTTAGCTTCATATACCTTTTGAAAGGAAGTAGTGAAAATTATGTACAAAATTATTACTACAGAATTTCTCAATGTGAGATTGATTGTTTTACAGTAGCACCGCAGCTTAGACAAAAAAAAAGATGAAGAAACTGTTCTTAAATGCTCTTAGCATTCTTAAGTGACCTGTAGCCTGTGACGCTGATGCTACAAGTTTCATTGTGAAATAGGAAGTAGGAAAGAAAAATAATCTGCCTGAAGAGATTCATTTAGAACAGCTGAGAAGTAGAAAAGTGACTATATTTTCCAGAATTGCAGATTTAGAATATCTTGATCCGGCTACAAGATGCCTACAGAGCTCTCCCTTGAATAGTAAGGAATTACATATGGTAAACGCTGTGCATTTCAGCCTATATTCATCTGGTTCTGGTCTCCTTAGATGTGGCTTTTAAAAGGCCTTTATCCTGATAATTCAGTTGCTTTGTTTTAGGTATTTCTCAAGAAAATCAGATTTTGGACTGGAGCCTGTTCAGTACTTCTTTAAGTTCTTGTTCCTTGGATTTTACCTTTACTTTGATTGTACATGGCACAACACATAAGGAACCCTTCTTTTAACAGTTCACCAGTAGTTTAAGTCAATGTCATTCATTCTGGCCTCAGGAAAACCAGGAATGCTCAAATGACCAGTTTTCTTGTCTTAACAGTAATTATTTCCTCCAAGTGCTGACTGCACCACACAGCTTGGTGCCATCAGAAAACTTGCTGAAGGTGACCTCAATCCCACTGTCCACATCACTGACAAAGATGTTAGACAGCACCAGTCCCAGTCCTCATTCCCGAGGAACACTACTCTTCACTGATCTCCAACTGGACATCAAGCCCTTGACTACAACTGTTTGGATGCAGTCATCCAGGCAATTCCTTATCCAGAGGGGTCCATCTGTTAAATCCATGTCTCTCCCATTTAGAGACCAGAATGTCATACAGGACAGTGTCAAGCACTTTGCACAAATCCAGGTAGATGACACCAGTTGCTTCTCCCCCATCCACCCATGCTGTAACTCCATCTTAAACAGCCACAAAATGCGTTAGGCATGACTTGCCCTTGGTGAAGCCATGCTGGTTGCCTCCATTGCTGGTTCACCTCCTCATTTTCCACACGCCTTAGAGGAGCCTTCAGGGGGATCTTCTCTATGATCTTACTAGGCACAGAGGTGAGACTGACTGACCTGTAGTTGTCCACGTCTTGTCTCCTATTTTCCCATCAGTGGGAACTTCATCAGACTGCCATGACTTTTCAGATGCAATAGAAAGTGGCTTAGCAACTTAATCTTCCAGTACTCTCTGGACCTGTGGATGGATCTCTTTGGGTCCCATGGCCTTGTAAACCTTCAGGTTCTTTAGATGGTCTGAAACCTGATTTTCACTCAGAGTGAGATCTTCCTTCTCCCAGCCCCTGCCTTTGCCTTCTGCAATGTGGGCAGTATGGCTAGAGCCCTTGCCAGTGAAGACTGAGGCAAAGAAGTAATCTCAGCCTTTTCCAGATCCCTCATAAGCAGTTCTCCTCTTTCCTTCTGGAGAGGACTCACATCTTCCATAGCCTTCCTTTTGTCACTGACATACCTGCAGAAGTTTTTCTCGTTATCCTTGAATGTCCCCGGCCAGATTTAATTCTGTCTGGGCTTTAGCTTTCTTAACCTGATCCCTGGCTGCTCAGACAACTTCTGTTTCCTTCCAGACTACCTGTCCTTGCTTCCACTCTCTTTTTGCATCTCAGTGTGTGTCAACAATGTCGCTCCATCTGGTTTCATGTTTTGTTCATATGTATTCACAGATGACACCATTTAATGGTCTCCAGAGATAAATTCAAACCATACCTTGGTGTCTCAGTTTTAGCACATTAGGGTCTGAAGGTACACTTTTTAAAAAACAGTTCAAAACACTGTCATTTTCTTTCAAAATTTGTAAATCCTCCTAGATGCGAGGTCCTGTAGACACAGACTGGTTTATAGGACCTTTTTCACACTTTCAAAATATGAAATCATAATTCTTAAAATAATGAAAAAGAATACAAGGGAAAAGAAAAAGTAATTTAAAGCAACCTAATAAAATCTATAGCATTTTATAGAATCATAAATTATGATTTTAAAAGTCTTTTCCAACCAAAATAAAGTCCAACCATTCTTTTAAGTCCACTGCTAAACTGTATCTATGTGACAGACACATGCAGGGGTGGTGATCCAACTGCTTTCCTGGCAGCCTGTTCCAGTGCTTGACAACCCTTTCAGTGAAGAAGTTTTTCCTAATATATACACCTCCCCCAATTTAATACTATCTCATCTGATTCGACAAATTTTGTGTTATTTATTATTTTCAATACAGTAATATGCACACTTGAATGACTATGTAAATCATGGATGATATGAATTTCTGCTGGGTTTGTACTATATTTCTTAATCTCTAAATATTAAACATCTGACACTCAAGGGCTTAATATGATTTAAAACAGTTTTGGAAAGATTGAGTCATTTACATTTGTGATAGACACTAAAGGGCCAACAAGTCTCTAATCTACAGTATCATGCAGCACAAATCACAGCTTTAAGGCTTCTGAACATGCTGCTTTTAAAAAATGAAATTGTTGATAAAACATTTAGTTAAATAATATTTAACTAGAGAGAGGTGCACATACAAAGAGAAGTGGTCTTAATAACCATGATTAATGTTCCTTCTTGAAACTGCAAGCTATAGATAAGTTTTCAGATGAGCTTGTGCTTGGGGAGAGTGGGAGAAGGGATAGGCATGTTTTTTTTCCCCACAGGTAGGCAAAGGAGTGTCTTGTAGAAAATCATTTAAAATTACTATTGCATGTATGTTTATAAAGAGTACAATTTTATAGCTATAATTAGTGTCCAGGGCTCTCCACCTTCCACTAGAAACTGGATGATCCACAAATAGAAAACTGAAATTAAAAGTTAAAGGTCACTTATTTTTATAGCTCTTCTCCCTGTAGTTGTTCCTGCCTACCTTAGGAGATAAAATACTAAGACACCTTTGGCCTTATCCATCAAATAATTACCATTACCCTGAAAGCCTATACATAGTTTTTTTTCTGAACTACTGTATTGATCTCAACTCCTGTTGAAGACATCCTATTCATAGCCCTGTGATTAAGTCTGACTATTTAGCAATAAAGTATTGATAATTTTTCCAGTAATGTTACTTCCTTGAATTATGTTCAATAATTTTTGAAATATTTTTTAAAAAAAGACAACATCTGAGAACTAGAATGAAACAGTTACATAAAAAAAGCACTACACTGGATAGCTACAGAAGAGTAAAAGTTATGCAGTCAGAAGAATAATAAACTAATAAAATGGAATAAACGTGGAGAGAGATCCTTTTGTCTTTTCTCATGAATATTTTAATTCCAATCAACTTGTTTACTTATTAACACCCCAAGTCAGGACAACACTTCTGTATGTATTTGTATCATGCTTAAGCATATGCTGACTCACAAATTGGATAAGGCTACAAGTTTCCCCTTAGCCACTAGACTTATTCAAACTGTTCTGCTTAAATGAAACCTGTAGCCTCTACCATACTATGTCCCTTGAACCAATATGTAGACATGATTTATCTGTTTTGTTTTCATGTCTTTGCTCCATCTGATAACACAGCTAAAACCAAAGACCTTGTCAAGTCCAAGTAAGAGTTTATTCAAATTATGTGTATAAGCAGTATTATTCTATGTTCTGAGAAATACAAATAAAAACAAAGCACATAGATTTCTATTTCTAGCATATTGGTTCTCCAATCCATGATTTTACAAAGTTGTGATACCTCAATCCATGATTAGAGCTGTAATACAGCTGAAAACCTCATTTCAGATAGATCTCCCCACTGACTTTGAGGCAGCAGCATCAAAAAAACCCAAAACTTTACCCAATGCTTTTCTTTGACTTTTCTCAGAGCACACAGAACAGTCATCAAAGATGTGCTTGTCAGAGCCACAGTGCAACAATGCCCTGAAACTTATGTTCGAATTTATCTATGCTGTCAATCTTGCTACTTTCAATATAGTTACACATGTTCTGAGACATATTCATTCAACACTGTAACGGACAAGGGACCGCTGGAAGGTAATTACACACTATTTTCTTTAAGTTTGCTGCAGAGATTTAAATGCGGTATGAGAACGTCCTGGAAGTACTCCATAAAACTTTCCCCAGTCACAAATTTAAAAACAGATAGATAGTAACTTTAGAAACAAGTATTTTGGGGAAAAAGGAGACATTATTTACACTGAGGAGGAAGAATATTGGTATTCTACAGTATAATATTTCAGATTATAAATAACACAACTAAACAAAGAAGTCTTTTCTAGTTCTTTATACACTTTGAATGTATTTCGTTACAATCACAGCTTTATTTCCTGGATGACAGACCTAAAAATCTAACCAGAAAATGTAATGTAAATTTACAGACAATCTTCTTCCTTTCATTTTTCTCACCCAGCTATTCTACTGATCATAGTGAACCCATGACTTTTTACTTACTGACATAAGAAGTTCGTATTTCCAGTAGAGTACACATACAGAAAAGTAACACTGAGCAGCACACCATGTCTCCTGCTTCCAATGAATACTGCAGCACATAAATCAGCTAGATACAGATTATACTCTCCTGTGCTCTGATTCTAATAAATGTATTCATAACACAAACAAGTTATCTAGAGCAGTGTGGGGTGAAGGATGCAATCAAAAATATCATGACCTTGAGTCTACTGGTTTTATAAAGATGCCCAGGTAGATCAAGTGGAATTATTTAATTTTTTATTCTTTAAAATGCAACATGGAGTCATTTGTGACTGACTAGAGTCATAAACTCACTCTTTACACAAAAGATGATCCTTGATGATCTGCAATGCAGAATGTAGGTTTCTTACCGCAGTGCTTGAGTATCATTGAATGTGAATCGCTTGCATTAACATGGAAGAGTACACTAAGATCTAACTGTGAGCATAAAAGGGGAAAATTAAACCTAATGACAAAACAATGTCCAAAGGAGGAAACAGATATTTAGCCATCATAACATCTGATTCTTCCATTAGCCACATCATCTACTATTCTTACTGTCTACGGTAAAGCTGCCAGAGAAATGAAAGGAAGTTTTCGTAATTCTCACAAGAAGAAAATTATGTTTAAGTAAAGACATTCTGAGTTGTTGCTTAGTGTTTAAGAAGATTCAGTACTTTTTAGTTCTCCTAGAGAAGATCATAACATTAATTTTAATGTATGAGTGAAGCCACATTTTTTTCAGGAAAAAAATACTGTAAAGTACAGTAGAAAAGAAGTTTAAAATCTGATTATTTTATTCCTTTGTTAATTTTTTTTCTCTTAGAACTACCCATATTCAAGGAAGACATACTGAATTTTACTTATTTCTTTAAAATAATAACTTTTCCACCTTCATATTATCAACAGATCTGATCTCTGATTCGTCAGTGTGACAGCACTGAGTGGTAATATAACAATAAAATCTTGGGGAAAAAAAATTTGTGTGACCCTAATCCAGGATTCTTTCCTATATTCACAAAGAAATTGCAAAAAGATAATAAATAAAAGAAATTGCTTTGCTACAAGGCCACTATTAGATATGACTTTGCCTGCATTTTAATTCTTTAAACATATAAGAATGAAATGGCTCATTGAAATAAAAAGTTTGGATAATGGACCAGATGACAAGCTGCAACCTCTTAAATTCTCAGTTTCCAATATGTCATATTGATATTGTACACTTGCATTATTGCAGTTTAAGGTTTACTCTTATGTCATTAGCTTTTATAATCTAGTGATTTTCAACTCATGGTAATAGAAAAAAGGTATATTATGAACAACACTGTAGTGATTCCAGGGCACACCCCTATCTTAGGAAGACTTTAAGCATCTACAGGGTGAAACGTTGATTTTCAGCCTTCTTTGAGGTCAAAGGTGTCTTCTGAGTAACAGCCGGAATATGTGAAACAATTCAAAGTAAAAAAAAAAAAAAAAAGAAAAAAACACAGTGATCTAAAGTTCAGATAAAATCTCAAGCTATACAGATAAAATTGATTTTTTTTAAAAATCATGAAAGGAATAATGATTTATTTTTCCATATTATATATTCTATGAAAACTTTAAATGTCAAAAAAGACACTCCAAACAAATCCCAAACATATCTTACCGATGATAAAAAGTATTTCCACTGCAATGTCGCTGACAGTTGTGCTTCGAGTTGTAGACAGCTCATCATGGCCAATAAAGCAAACATTGTAAGGTACAGTCACAGCAACATAAAACGTTGCCAATAAAATAAGCCAGTCCCAGCCAGCTTTAAAAGTGCTAAAATGCAACAGTATGAACTTGGATTTTTTTGCATCCGAAACTTTGTACTCTGGAAATGCTGGTTTGTCTACAAAAACATTCTGAAAGAGAAAAAAAAAATTAAATGAGACAAAACAATAATTTGACCATACAGATATATTTCTTCCAATGAAGCCATTTGGTTTTTCTTCATAACTGTAATGAAATATGACATATTTATACCCAGGCAACAGCTAATGCTAAGTTTTCCTAACGTAGTTCTGGCACTTACTTAGACAGACAGTTCTGTTGATGGAATAACTTTTGTGAATGTTGGGGCAGAAAGAGGATTAATAGGGAACAGTTTAAAGGGAATGAGAAGGGGACTGAGTCTAGCGATTATTTCTTCCCCCACTGGGTGAATTCTGACTGAAGAGCAATGTTTTTCTTATGGACAGACAGGTAAAAGTTTTGCATACATGAAAAAAAGGAGTAGGTTGTGATGAAGACAAAACATCCTTCCTAAACATATTTCAGAGCTGTGAAGTTGTTGTTTTGAACTAACTCTAGCCTTGTCTTGTGGACTGAACAGCTGTTAGCACTTGGAGCACCTTTCCTGGTTTAGTTTCATCCAATGGAATCCAGTTAATTGGCCAAGATAGCTATGAATCAGAGCACAATTTGTAGGAATATCTTTTGATTCTCTTTAGAATCACACTCCTGATCGAAACCAAAATCTACTAATATAGATCCACCATAATGTGGTTGCAGAACTATCTTCACCATTAAGATTATGCCTACTGTACCTAGTTTTGTTGTGTCTTGAGTCTGTCGTCCAACCAGTAAAAGGCTTTCCAACAAAGATTTCAGCCTTAAGCATCAGTTTTATAAATTCTTAGCTTTCACTCTTCAGAGTTTTAACAAAACTACCTACCCCCCTGAAAAGCAGCATGTGGTACATGAACTGTCTTGTATTATTTACTAACAATTTTCTTGCTTACTGTCATTGTTCTCATGGTTAATGCTGTTCCATTAGTGAAACAAAACAGTATTTTGTATTCAGCAAGCTAAGATTACTTCTGATCTTGAAGTTAATCACAATGAATATAAAAAGACAACAACTGCATGACTGCAGACATTTGCCTTGCCTGTCACATTCTTTCTCTTTGTGTGTTTATTTTGAAATACTGATGTCCTTGCCCTCTCCACTTTTGGTTCTCATTTATGAATCTTAGGGCCTGAACTCTCATTGTTGTTAGTCAGCTCATTTTTAATCACACAGAAGAAAACGTTCCTCATTACAAGTTTCCATTCATTGCCCTGAAAAATCTGGGTACTAAAGGAAGGAAATTAGCGTGACAACTGTTTTAAACCAGCATATCTGCACTAGGATTTTGAAGGTACGAGAGTCACCAAAAGCTACTTGAAATTCATGTTCCAGAAAAATATTACTATACTACAAAAATATCACAAAAAGACCTGGTTGTCTTTCATAGATCTTTTTTTTAAAAAAAATAATTATTATTACTTTTTTTACAGTTTTCCAACTTTGTTTTTTTTTTTTTTAAATTAATATTTATATTCAATGGAAGTGCGTGTATGCCCTTTGAGGCATATACCAGCTCTCTATTTTCCTATTCTTAATCTATACTAAATTTTTCCTGTTTTTAAATTGTAACATAACAATATCTAGGGGTATGATTCTGCATTGCTGTTTAATTTTGGTAACCAAAGAAAGGAACATGCCCAGCGACAGATCATCTTTTCAGGGTGTTCATGATCTTTGGCTATTTTTTTCCATTGTCTGTCTTCCACTCACACCATGAACATGAAAAAAAACCCAAAACATTTCCTTCTTGTGGCTCTGTTAAAGATTTTAGCTTTTTAATGATAATGATGTATAAACAAGAAACTAAATACTGTAGTGAGATTTTAAGAAAAATTGTTTATTTTTGCTTCTAATAGCTATAGGCTCTCACTGTTAAAACAGGCTCAGATATTATTCTAGTAAATTTTTATATTTACGAACTGATTTCATATGCATCTCTAGTTTTTCCCTGCATTCTTTTCTCCAGAAACATAGTTCAACAGAGCAGAAGCAATATTCTTTCTCTTGAGCGTATTTCTTCAAAAATGTTTTTGTTGCTATATTTTTGGATTTGTCAGTTTGACTTGGTTTTTGAAGCTTTCACAGGGTGTTTGTGAACTTACTTGTATTTACTAGGAAAGCACAGAAGTAGTTTAAATGAAGAAATATTACTATTTCAATTAGGAAATGAAAAGATAAATTTATTCTGCACAAAGCTGGAGATATTCACAGGAAATGTTGCCTAAATGAAGTGTGACTTTTCGGATCTTAAACAACAGAGATTTTCAGCTATCAAGGTACTCAGAGTAGTACCTTGATTTTCTTCGTTATTTTTTTGGCAAATAGCAAGTATTGAAATGAAATATTTGGGATACCAGGGTAAATTGGAACCTCAAATTGAGGTCTGTGAAATTTTATAATGTGGCCTTCCTGGCATTAAATAAACATCTGTTTACAGTATGGCTAAATGTATTGTCTTGCATATGAAATGTAACAAATACTGTAGTAGGCAGAACTACACTTATGTGAACTGCACTTTACTCCTGCTACTGCAGAATTATGACTAAGACTTTTCTCAGGTACTCACTGACATTTTACAGCCCTTTTTTTGTAAGACAACAGTACAAAGAGTACATTTTTGAAAAAGAGAAGAATTACACCTACATTATTAATTTTTAATTTGTTCTTCTCTCTTCTTTGTAGATGTCCAGAGATATGATAAAGGACAGCTCTGCTCCGTCTTCGTGCCGACTCAAAATGTGACCCTGCTCTTCCTCTTCCTTTCCATTTTTCTGCAAAATAGAAGTGAGAGTCCATTAAACATCAAAAAATGGCACTTTAGCTTTTTGTAGCTGAACTACTGATATTTTAGACTTTGGTAGAAACTGGGGAGATGTAAAGATTATACACACTTTTTCTTAGATTGGCTTAATCTTTTACATTTAAGATAACAAAAACTCACTCCTTCAGGGCAAATAAAAAGCACTGTACAGTTTTAATTGTCAAATGCCTTCATGCAACTCAAAAGCAACTAATCATAACATAAGATTTTATAGGTAAGTAAAATGTAATCTTTCCTATTTCAGAAAATGAAATAGGGATTATTAACCAGAGGCAAGCATGGCTAGGACTAACCACCTGAAATGTTCTTAAGGTGTTCCTACTCTTTTATTTCAGAGAAAGACAAAATAAATCTCTTGTGCTGTATTTAAAAAAAAAAAAAGAAAAAAAAATCTGATGTGTACTATGCTTTCGTTACATCAGAATATGGTAATTTGCAAGCTTGCTCACTAGTAACGTCCAATTGCTATTTTCATTCATTCAGATTTCTTTTCCCATCACACGGTCACTAACAATCATTTGACACATTCCTTGGTGACATGAAATATGTTGAAAGTAAAGACTGAACACTGTTCTGAAAAGGTTTGTGGTTTTTTTCCCACCCTTCGAATGTCTGCAATTGTCAATCTTGGGATCAAATTTTGTTCTTGCTTATACTGCAGTAAATTCAAAGGAACTCCAGTGATGCTGATGGAATTACAGTGCATTGATGCCAGAGTAAATGAAAGCAGACATTTTGTGATTTGTCAGTATTAAGGAAAAAGGAATTATGAGAATAAAGAAGCTGTCTGTCAAACAGGTTTAATTAAAGTCAATTCAATGCATACAAATTAAAGGGAATAAAGCCCAAAAACTAATTAGCAGAGCCAGAAATTAGCAACAAGCAAGATAGCTACATCTTGAAAACTGCCTAGAAAAGCAAGAAAGATTTGAATTGTAGAAGACTGATGTATTTTTTGCTCTACAACACAAAACCAAAGGAAGCTAAACTTTTGAAATGTCTCAGTGAGGAATGTTTCATGTAATTCATTTGAAAGTCCTATCAAGTTGAGGATTTTTTTACATGTCAGTAAAAAAGGTGGAGAAGGATAAAAAAAAAAAAAGGAAGGAGAAAAATCTTGCACCGCAAAACGAATTAGCTACTCAAAAGCTGGAGGAGGCAGGTGGAGAAGCTCTGTACTTCCCCATCTCCAGCTTCAGTGCCTGCAGGTGATTTAAAGAGCTACAACACATGCAGGTGCCAGCTACAATGAAGAAAGGTAAACCAAAAGGGACTATTTCAGAAAATACTCAACTAAATGTATGTTTTTCAAAATTTTCATCATCCAATCATTGAACCTTATAAGACTCAAAGTTAATTCAAAAACTGTTCTTAAATTCTGGGTGACAGCAAAATACTTCTCTGTTTCTCTGAGCAAAAATTAATCTAAGTCTATTGAATCAGGTCGCTGCTGTAGTACTGGATAGCTGTACTAGCCCATTTTTGTCATATGACTATGAAATTCCCTTTAAAACTATTTAGAGGCTTTTCTTTCTTCCCTTTCTCAATCTAAACTATGTTCAATGAGGCCATTCAGTTTATTGGTTCTAACAGTAGTCACAATACGCTTCACATCTGCTATGGAGCAGGCTGAGAATTGGGCAAATACCTCGTCCAAGCTTCTGTCCAGCAACAATTTCAGGACTTTTTAGCTAAATGCTTCATCTTCACAATATCTCATATTTAATAACTCTCCATGTTCTTAAACTACAAAGCACAAGATAGTCCGTCCTGCTAGGTGGTGGATAAAACAGCCTACGTGATGGGATGTATTGAGACCCACACTGAAACGTGTTGCATCAGGCAAGCACAGTGTCTTCAGGAGGAGATTCTTAGAGAACTTTCAGCATTCCCAGCAATACAAGGCTATTTCTGTGTGGAAGTGGATCTCTACAACCTTGAAACCTTTCTCTTTACTCCTCCTCGATCTCCTGTGTCTTTTTAAAGATATCCTTTTAGTAGCTCCTTTTTCAGAAAAAAACGTGCAATTTTCCAGATATGGATACAAAATTACCTGATACAATAGTGTAATAATGCCTTCAGTCTTTTCTAAATTCCTAACCTCAGATTTGTCTTCTTCTTACATGCAGAGCACAGAGCTGAAAGCTGGACATAACTCCACCTCTTTACAGAATGGCAATAATTGCTATGGAGACCATTAATTTACAGATACTCTGTTAATGTTGTTGCTTATTTTTCTCCTCTATATTTATTGACACTGATCTTTTGTTTTCTGTCTACTTTTTAAATAAAACCAAAATCCTTATAAGATTTTAAATTTTATGTGCCAGCGGTCTGACCATATTTCCTCCACTCTACTCAGCTCTTGTGAGATGCCAGCTGGAGTATTACATGGAGCTCTGGAACCCCAGATACAAGAAGGACATGGACCTGTTGGAGGGGGTCTGGAGGAAGGCCACAAAGATGATCAGAGGGATGGAACACCTCTTCTATGAGGACAGGCTGAGAGAGTTGGGGTTGCTTAGCCTGGAGGCTCCAGGGAGACCTTCTTGCAGTCTGCCAGGGTCAGAGAGGGGGCCTACAAGAAAGCTAGGGTGGGACTTTTCACAAGGGCTTGTAGTGATACAACAAGGGGTAGTGGATTCAAGCTGGAAGTGGGTAGATTTAGATTGAATGCAAGGAAGAAGTTCCTCCCTGTGAACATGGTGAGACACTGGAACAGGCTGCCCAGGGACAGCGTGGATGTTCCATTACTGAAGGTGTTCAAGACAAAGTTGGATGGAGCTTTGAACAATCTGGTCCCTGCCCATGGCTTCATGATCTTTAAGGTCCCTTTTAAGCCAAACCATTCTGACTATAATGTTTTGGTTTAGGTGGATCCCATTTCTCCTGTGTAGGTTTATCATTTCAGTCACTAAGAATTCCATACTCATTAACTTGCTTAGACTGTGGGTCTTGTATGGCACTTGAAATCACAGTAGTTGCATACTTTCACAGCAAAGTGACTTCTATCACATACTGGTTCCACTATTTGCAAAGGATTAATGCTACCTCTATGTTAACACTGGAAGTCACTCAACTCATAATGACAGTAAAGCATAGATAAAAAAGGGAAGTATGACATTCATTATGAGGTAATAGTATTCCTGTTCTTAAACAGAAAGGGTAATGATTTTATATTGCAGTTACTAGCAGTAAAAAAAAAAAAAAAAAAAAAGTTGCCCTCACAGATAAGATTTCATCAGACAATGTTGTCACTGGATTGTGTCAATAGCTTATAGCATAAATTAGTGAATGACTTTTGTGAATTCTCCTGCTTTCTGACCTTCCCAGTGCCTTTAGGAAAAGAGGCAATTCTGATCCTTTGCAAACTATGTTGTTCACTAGATGTGCCTTCATATGTGTGCAAAAATTGTCTGTAACCTTTATTTTTTTCCTGTCATACACAGTTTACGGGTCACTATTCTGAAGGAGACAGTTTGTTTTTTCCATAAATACTCAGGTGTTCCTTTCTGGTTCAGAAAAAAATTTTAGGTATCTGACAGAATTGCTTTTTTTGTTTCCATGGCTGATCTTAGAAGAAAGATACAGTAGTAAGTCCAGCCATAAGCAGAGAAGCACTTTAAATACAGTTCTTTTATTTTTATCCTGTGCTTAATTCCATCTCTCTCAAATTAGTGTGACAAATTGTTATTCTAAAAAAATTCTCACATTTTGGGCTCTATTTTTTGGTCCTTCTACACATGTCTTCCTTTTTAGGAGACATTGGAGTGGGTGGGTGTACTATCACACAGGGAGTTCTGCAGTTTAGTCTTAACTCCCCTGGTCTTTGATCAGAAAAGTGGTAATATGTTTTTTAACTCTTGCTGTCATTCTGTATTTTTCTTTCAGATGAGTATAGGTATAGCATCACAACCTTGACACAACTTCAGAAGTATTATCCAAGAACATATATTCACAATAACACCCCTTTGCCAATCTTAACAGTCGCATAACAGCTTAAGACCTTTTACAGTGTTGTAAGGGAAAGTTGCCATATCGGACCCAAACTCCTTTGTAACTTGATTTTTCTGTTTGTGTTTTTAGAAGAACATAAGGCATCAATCTTCCACTTAAAGTTAACAGAGACTAGAGGTATAACACTTTTCTTTGATAAAACCCAAAATCTGACAACTTCTGATAAGCTCTACTTAGTATACACTGCCCTGGCAACACAAAAAGAACCATAAACTCAGCTTTACTGACCAATGTAAAACTAAATCTATGTCTGTTCTCTGAAAAGCATATCAGGGTAGTCAGAGCTTAGCACTGGATATCATCCAGAATACTTTATGGTTTATAATATTCTCATTCACCAGAAAACTATATTACATTTCAAGGATTTAAATGTATCATACAAGTCTTTAATGATCAAATGAGAGATAAGACTTATACAGTTCTTTCAGTCATAAAGTTCAGGTGGTAACAAACAATAGATATCACAAGTCTTTCCTGAGGCAGAGCCAGACCTGGGGGAGGGGTGCTCAACACATGGTCAAGGGAGCTCATTGCAGCCTGCCAGCTCCTGGGGATCTTGTTTCTGAGGACAGCTGAGAAGGTAACAGGAACCAGCTCATGGCCCAAGAACTCTTCCACAGGCATGAGCAGGCTGTATCCTAATACCACCCTGCTCTTGCTCTAGGTCTCCAGCCCTGTGCTTGGCTGTAATTGCACAAGTATAGGAGCTTCCATGGAAAGTAAATCCACATACAAGCAGAAACACCGCAATCTTCTGGTAAAGTGGCCTCAACCTTTCCACACTGAATAACTCTGACATGACCCAGAAGTATTATGCTCACTCCATAGTAAATGAGGTGTGACATGAGAGAGACCATGAAAAGCATCTCTTTCCAAATACCAAAATAAGGTAACCTACTCTGTCCAGAAAGGTTGCACATCACTGACAAGTGTCTCAGCCTTGGTATTTTGCCTCATTTTTTCACAGCATTAATTTGTATCCCTTCAAAAGAACTGCCTTCCCTTTTTCCTCAGGTTCTGCATTATCACAAGAGAATGTTCATAATTAAACCCACCATCTATATTTCCTTCTGGTGTGATTTTATTGCCCAGCATGTTCTTGTACGAAATTATCTCCCAGTCTGATCATGTCTGAGATGACTTGTTCTTAGCTCTTTGGAGGTCCAGAAGCCAGTATGAGAAATAAATAGATAAAATTTTTATTCTACTAATATATTGCTTGGAGGACTTGTTAAGTTGGCAGAGCAGCTAAGGACATTTATTTATGTCATTGTTTACAAATCTAAAGTCAATCATACGATGAAACAGCAGGTGACACTAGCTCCCACATAAGAAAACTTACCACAGAAATAATATATTCCTGAATGTATGAGCTAGAATTCCTTTTGAACAACAAAACCAAATGTAGAACAAGTGGGCTTTCTTCATTGCTAAGAAGTATCCAGACGTGGAGAGGCTTGAAGAAATCCATGATGTTGCTCTTTATACATGATGGAGCACTCTGCAAAGGCACAGTAACTGGGCTAACATTGCGACTTCAAACTACTGCCAGTTGGGCCTTTCCTCCTCAAAGCACGGAAGGAGCGGCATGTTCATGAATCTGTGTGATTTCTTCTACTGCTGAATTCTAAAATGAGGCAGGTAAATAAACCCCTGCATTACCTTTCCTATGTATTTCTCTCAGGTATCATAACACAGCCTTTTGGCCCAGTCACAGAGTGAGATGTTGTTACCTGGAATATCTTATAAGTACTGAAGTTTCTTTTTGATCCTGAGTTCAATGAGACATTTATTAAAGACATATAAAGATAATAAAATGTCTCCATCATTTATTAATGTTACATCTTTAAAAGGCTTCTTATAAGAAGCGTAATCAAGATTTTTTTGTCCTTTCAATATAAACCTCAAGAAACGCCCATCACCTGCATAGTGAGGTAGGGAAAACCACAGCAGAAAGTGTGATCTTTGCATAGAAACCCACCAATAGTCCGCATGCCATCACAAAAAAAATACAGTGATGTCTACAGGAAACAGTGGTATAATTCACATAAATTACACTTCACAGGCAGTCCTCAAAAAAAACCAAATAACCCAACCCAAGGAAATTCCAAAGGAGACAGCTGGGGTAAAGCAGTAGAAAAGGATTTTGAATGAACACACAAAAAAACCCTTCAAAAACAGATTGCATGGAAGGCTGGTATGACTTATGCTGGGTTTTTTAAAAAACTTTAGCCAACTTTCAGATATTATACTCTAGGGGACAACACACACCAGCAGCTGTCAATAAAGAGAGAACTGATAAAATCTTGCTTTGCTGTTAGTGACAGAATAAAAGCACTACCATGGGCAACAGGCTGCAGGAGATCTGCTGGTTGCATGATACATTCTTTCTGTCAACAACCACCAAATATTCACAGAATTGCTAGCTGTATGGTGGATCCAGGCTAGCCTCTAGCTGCATTTTCTTCTCTTAATTGATTAACTGATTCAATAAGATGATGTACTTAAGGCACACATGAGCTGAAAACCTGTAAACATTATTACCGAATATTTTTTTAAAGGACAAATTTTACACAGAGTCCATTGTATGATTTTTATCATTTTAATATTGTGCCTTCAGACAAAATTCCTCTTTGAACAGGAAGATAAAAGACACAATAATATACATTACTATTTCATGGATCAGAAAGACCTTTTAACAGTGGTATGCTTATGAGATAAAATCTTTATAAGAAAGCACATTTTGGGCTGCTGATTTTTCTGTTATTAGAGAAAAAAAAAAAAGATGGGGGAAAAGACACACAAAGAACAGAAGAAAGGATCTTTCTCCACCTCCATTTTGGTGGCTGATGTACAACACTACATAAATAAATCAGTCTTCTTTTTTAGATGCCAGTATTTGGGCCTATCTCATAAAATTCAGAACTGAAAAAGAAAGAAACAGTCTCACCTTTCCTGAACTATTTCTAACATAGATTCAGCAAAAGAACTCTGAAGGTGAATTGATTTGAATCTATTTCCTCATTTATTAAGACAACTGTCTTCTCTCAGTTTTTTTTCTAAAAAGATACAGAATCACTTATAATGAAGTAAAACATACCAACTCAAAAAAAAATATTGTATAATTGCATAAAAATAGTTTATGTAGCATCTGACTATTACACAATTAGGGACAATCATCTCACAAATGGGAAATCTGAAGCATGTCTATTGATTTAACTGAAGTGAGTGATCATATGTAATTCTTACAAAACGAACTGTAGTGTTGAATTTACAGCTGAGTCATCACTTATTTTTTTCAGCTGTTTTTTGATGTGACTTATTTCCTGGAACAGGTTATATTTCCCATAGCGAGTGCTAGCTCTTGGCAAAGTGATACCAGTGCCAGACAACCAGAGGGAGGAACAAGTCAGTGCACTCACCCACCACAGTGGATGTGAAGAAGGGAGTGAGCCGGCTGAGGACCCAGCTGCAGCCATGAGCCCAGTTATATAGTAGGGACTCTGAATAGTAGTATAGTAGGGACTTCATGATCTGGCCCTACCATTCTGGGAACTCCACTTGCCATAAAGAGTCAGGGAACCCATTCCAATAGCCATAATCCTCACACACCACATGCACAGCATAAACCAACTCCACTGCAAGCAGAGTCAGTTCTTACAGAGTTGGCTTCTTGCCCTGCCTCCAAGTTAATGTGGAAGGTAGGGGCACCAGGTGGTGATTTCGTTATCAGATGGTACCCAAGGCTGGCCAGACCGTGGGTGAAAACCAGCCAGGAGGGTCTTTCTTGCCTGGTGGTGGACATCATTCATATGCCAACCCTCTCATTCAGGGCTGGGGGTTTAACATCAGCACTTCAAACATTATGTACATTCAGCACAACTGCAATTACAGGTGAATTCTGCAAATGATCCAAGTCCCCTTGTTTGGGTTTCTGAACACAAAGTGCGTATGCAATATGCATTCTAGTCCTCATGGTCTCTTAATTAGTAAAATATAAGACACCAGGTTGTGCCTACACCTATGAAAGTCTTTAAAGAGTTATTTTGTTTGTTTTCTTTTTTTTTTTTTTCCATAGAAAGAAGGTTTGTAAATTCTCTCCCTCCTCAAAAAACCCTCTCTCTGACCCTCAAAAAAACCCTCAAAAAACACTACCACACACACAAACGGAAGGTGCTCTTTTAATTGACAATACACGTGCTAAACATATTCCCCATTTCTTCCATGCTTTCTGTTGTCAGTCTTACATGGTTGAATCAGCGAACACTGAAATGAAAGATAAAACCAACCAACCAATAAAAACACCACAAACAAATTATTTTCCCCCTCCCACTTGATTATTTGGTTTCTAAGGAAAATCTTGAGAAGATTGCAAGAGTTTCTCTAGAAACAGGTGAATCAAAAAACTACCTGATTGCTAATGCATATGTTCTCTCACCCTTCCACAATATCCCAGAATATAGTCTACTCCTCTGCATTTGCTCAAGAATCGGAATTTACTTTTCTTTTTATCATTGTCATTCCACACATACTACCAAGGACACAGAACATGCCCTGTGCCTCTCTGAGAGTTGCTGGAAAGGAACTGTCACTTGCATTTAACACTTGGTAAAAAGCTAAAGCAATGGCCATAAAGATTGATAGATCACTAAAGGTTCAAGGCTCAAATACAACTTATTTGCTTGCCTAAGAAGGGGAAAAAGGGCAGAGGGAGAGTATCTCTGTGCTCACATGTATCTGCAGAAACAGGGGTAGCTCTATTTTTGTCCTCTAAGTGTTTACACTCTCATTCACT
The DNA here is from genome assembly GCF_000691845.1 of Merops nubicus. Lineage (NCBI taxonomy): Eukaryota > Metazoa > Chordata > Aves > Coraciiformes > Meropidae > Merops > Merops nubicus. The sequence continues at coordinate 22,706 of NW_008586071.1, read as the reverse complement.
GAGCAGGAGGAAAGCAGTTTCTCCTTATTGAGGGCAGAAGAGATGCAGATCCTTCCTATTTTGAGGGTCAGCCAGGAGCAAAGTCATCCTAGAGAAGATACAACTGAGTTACTGTAGAATAAAGATTTTCCCAACACATTCTTCCTTTGGACAGTAGGAAAGCTGGGCTAAAACTGTGCATCTATTCCACCTCCTCCACTAACATAACTGTATAGTGCCCCATGCACCCTGAAACAGTTTCATCTGCTCTGAATACTGTACGTCTAGGTGACTACAGTCTCCTTCTCAATATCCTGCCTCCTGACAGGAGTAAGGAGTTTTAAAATTAAAAGTTGTGCCCTGAGTATTCACTGCTGTAGCTAGGGCAACAACAAAATAGCTGAGACAGTAATTAAGCAGAATAAATAAAAGTGCACATTGCAGAATTCCTTAGAAGAGTCCATCCCTGCCTCCAACAGACATTTCCTACATAAAAGTCTGGAATGCAAAATGTATGGCACATGGCACAATGAAAAGAACCACCTCTCCCTCCAAAAAAATTACACATAATGAAGATAAATCTGTTTTCTTAGAAATTTGTATAGATTTAAGGATTAAAAAGAGCCAGAAAAAGCTAGCCAGTTAAACCATAGTGCTGTGACTTAATTTAATCCATGGTGGGAAAGGGTGTAGTCCAATTTTGGACTTAATTGCAATTAAAGGGGATGCGGGAGTGACGGAAGAGAATGGTAAATTAGCTTAAAAAAACCTATAGCAAACCACACAAAAGAAGTGATATGAGAGTTGCTGACTTCGCAGCACTTCTTAAAGGCTGCCCAAATTCTCATCATGGTTTTTTGCCTTTTTCTTATATGAAAGTCTTAGGAGAAAACCTGCTCTTCCTGTTCGCTGATAGGGCTGTTTTCACTGGAAATTTTTATAGAAGAAAATGGAAATTTTTTTAGAAGAAAAACATTCTATTAACTTTGTATTTAGAATGAGACATTCAAAAGAAAAGATCACAGAAGACATCTAACATTTGGGGTGGATAAAAGGAAACCAGGCAAAAATGTGGACTTTTGCAAGGCACATTGGCAAAAAGAGGTAACTGAAGTTGTGTGAATAGATGAGATAAAATGGATAAAAAAATGTCTGCAGAATATCCAAGAGGGTATCAACTCTTGAGGTCTGCAAAAGTAAAAAGATAATATATAAGAAAAGAGAGACCATTAAATCAGGAGATAAAGCTCAGGAAGGTGTCATTATGAAAGTACAAGGGGAACAAGATTTTACAGAAGAAACAGTATCCAAGTTAGGAAAGACATGAAGAAGGAGTCTGGAGAATTTTGGAGGCGCAGCCAGCGGGAGTTTGTTACCATACAGGGTTAGTGGAAAGCCAAAGGGTCCAGGGCAGATTTAGGAGAAAAGGAACACAAATTAATTTTGTTAGATAAAATTTCTAAGGAGTTTAAACATTAAAGGGAGATGGAATGTGGTTATTAATGTTTCATACAAATTACAAAAGTCTGTTCCAGGCAGAACAGAGATGAGATAGGGTGAAACAAAAACATTAACACAACAGCCTTGCATGGGCAGAGGAGTCCCACACTGAGCAAGTTTGTACCTACATCCTCCTTTCCATACACAAACTAACCTCAAGACGTACCACAAAGGCAACGGAAAACTGTGCAATGGCAATTATATTATAGCAGGAGCTGAATTTGAACTCGAAGTTTACAAGTTATCTGATTTCTGAAAGGACAAATTCAGTAATCTTTGAAAATATAAAATGGTCTTTTTAGGAACATTTACTGTGAAAATAATATCCAGCAATGTGCATCAATCACTGCTATGGATGTTAATCACTGAAGATTAAAAAGTATCTTTAATAACTTTAAAAAATCCACAAACTGAATATTTTTGTTAATACAATGTGCATCCTACAAGCCTGATAGTAATTGTGGTCTTAGTAAAGAAGAACCAATTACTTCTGGAAGTTAAACATTCTGAAATTTCAAATACAGAATCAGTTGCATAGATTGTAATGGGAATTCTTTTCTGACTATGATGGGGTGATGTTCACCACTTGAGGACTAGTGAATCACTCTGCATAGGAAGAATTTGAATGCTACTCAAAGACCTCCCATTAAATTTAGTTTTATATAACCAGTAAGATTTATATAAAATTAAAATATTGGAATTGTTTGTAAATATTTTGAACAAATGGTTAAATCCTGTATCTTACCTCACTACGTTATATAAAATACTGTATTTGGCAAAACCTCACACTAAGTGTTACTTTCTGTTGCTGTGATGCAAACAACTATCATCATAGCATAAAGTGATTGCCATAGCTTTAAAATTAGTATAAAGGAAAAGAACAACTAGGTTTCAAGATTGTGCTTTAAAGTGTATATTGCAAAAGATAGCTAAATGTCAATATTCATAACCTTATAGCAATTGAAAGAGCATTTCCTGGTGTAATGTAGCTCTGCATCAGTGCATTCCTGGATCAGTACAGAGTAGGAGGAGAAATAATTTTTAAATGTACAACAGAAAACATGAGTTAAAATCTGCTTAGATTCACAGTTTGACATGAACCCATATCAAAAGCTGAAGATTGTTTTAAACCATCCTCAAATAAGCATACAATTATAAAATCTTTATCAGGTAAACAATACCTGCCATTTTATAAGTAATCAGTTATATATCTATTTCAAGTCATCACTGGCATATTGTGTGATTTCTCACTGAGTGTGTCCTGAAAATTTATATCTCTCATAAGGTAAATCATTAGCCTTTAGAGAACAGATGTACTGACAAACTCTCTTCAACATGGCCCCACATGTTTGAAAGTTTCAAATATGTTTTGTGTAAAAGGAGAAGAATGCAGAAAAGAAACCTTCGATTATTCAGGGCTTAAAAAGTAAGACAGAGGTGAAATTAGTTGTCCAAATGTACAGAAGAGACACATCATTAGCATAAATGTTGACTTAGAAATATTCAGCAGCACAGGGAAGTGTAATATTCTTTATGTTAAAGTACTAGAATGTAAAAGAATACTGAATTACACTTCTCTGTAACTGAAGTATAACTATTTTATGGAAAAGCTAATAATTAAAATCAGAAAAAAAGCTGAATATTAATTGTTCCCCCACTTCAGAAACCCATAAAGAGAAAAGGGGCAATATCTATGTTGTTTCTGAAATATGCAGGGATCAAATGGCTATCACAGGGTGAGAAATTTAAATAAATTGCAGAATAGTACCAGACTGGACAATTCAACAGTAATGAAATTTTACAGAATTCTGAAAGTTACTCTTTCTGTCTACAGATAAACTTTTTCTAGACAATTCCTTTGACACTGAAAAGCTGCAAACCTAAAGATTTGGTTCACTCTACCTCTGGAAAATGTAAAACTAGAATAAATTCACTGCGTTTGATACACAGCACGGGTCAATGCTGACTGCATAGCCTCCATCCCTTTTACTGTCTTTGCAGTGTGTTAGAAGAATTTAGCAAAACTTGACTACAACAGACAGTCAAAATTATTTTATGGCAGCTTTGAATCATTAGCATAACAGAATCTTTTTCTAAAGTCATGAGAGAGTCCTTGCATTGTTTCCTTACAGAAACAAATAAAGTAAGAACATGACGCATATACTATTGGATATTCCTAAAGACATAATAAATCTTACAATTTCATATAATGCAATGTGAATTAGATGGAACAAGAACAGACATGCTTCTCAATAGGTAAAATAATTTCTAAAATTGTATGTTCTGCTCACAAAAAAAACCCATGAAAATATGCATTCATTCATCTCTCAGGCATGCTGAAATCAGATTCACAGAAGGCATGTTTGAAAAAGTCTAGCTTTTCCAAAATGTATCTTGTAAAATCCAGAAAGCAAATAAAGTAAATCATAGTATATTAAATAAAATTTAATTTTGAGGATAAAGAACTCTATAGTCTGGATTCCATATTTACAGAATGTGGAGCAATATGTAAATTTAAAAAGAAAAAGCAAAAACCAACAAGCAAACAAACAAAAAACCAAATAAGAACTTCAATAGATTATTTGTTCTTCCATGTCATATGTTAATGTCTTATTTGGAGAGGTAGGAGGTCTTTATAATGAAAAGTACATGAGAGAGACTCAATCTAGGTAGAAGTCTCAAAAACTTATCAGTGTTGGATCTTATCAATGTTGTTGCAATTCACAAACCTTCCTTTTTGTCTTCTGCAGCAATCTTCACTTTTGTGTCTGTTATATCTTTGAAAGAGGCCAGAAAGAGTACTACATCTCCTTTTTCATTCTTTATAGGAACAATATCCAGTAGGCACCAGAATGAAGATCCTGCAAGGATAAAGAAATAATTTAATTCAAACAGCTGTCTTTCAGCAGAGGGAGGCGGGGGGAGAAAAAGTGAACTATTGAATCCACAAGTAATGTAACTGTAAAACAAAAATCTTGTTTAGGGGGGTCAGTAGTCAGGGAATCACAGATGTTCAGCCCATGTAAATCGCTTTGCATCATTGGTTGAAGCTCAGTAATACTGCTTTCTCTAGAAGCAAGGCACTAATTTAAATGCAAAATTTGTCTACAGGGATCATTAATAGAGTTTAATGAAGCTGCTTACTCTTCTGAAACCATGCTTTCCTTTGAACTCTCAGCTGATATTGCTTATTTTACTGGAATAGCTTTCACTTTCTTAACTTGACATCTGAAGCTTCCATGTTTACTATAGAATTATTCTGCCTTAATCAGCTGACTCGATACTCATTAAAACCTCTTGACAGAAGACCTGATAGAGCATCATTCCACTAATTCAAAGTTATTTAAACTAATCAGACATAAGACTTAGAATAGAAGTAGAATTAACTCCTTGCATCTCACAGATGAGATTTATAATACCACATATCACACATAAAATTAATATCAGCTATCTTCCTTCCTGTCTATATTCACCTTACTAAGACTTATGTGAAACTGTACTGAGTTTGGCAATATATTTGATTTGTGCCAGCCTTTCTCTGCCCAAATCTGCTACATAATTAATAGAATACCAGGTCTGAAGTGACCTCAAGGATCATCTGGTCCAACCTTTCTTGGTAAAAGCACAGTTCAGACAAGATGGTCCAGCACCTGTTCAGCTGAATCTTAAAAGTGTCCAATGCTGGGGAAGCCACCACTTCCTTGGTGAGATTATTTAAATAAATGATTGTTCTCATTGTGAAAAATTTTCCATTTGTATCCAACTGAAATCTCCCTATGAGTAACTTGTACTCATTACGCCTTGTCTTTTCCATATGAATCCTTGTAAAAAGGGAGTGTCTTTACACTTCTGCAATCATGTTCTTTCCCAACATACTATTTTTGGCATTCATTTGCAAATATAAGCCTATTTTCATTCATAGAAAGGAACAGGAACAGTTCCCTGGATCACGGCTGCCAAAACTTCTTACTGCCACATGATTCACTGAGCTTCGGAGGGATCCTTAGGAAGAGCAAGCAGATCAGTCACTTGCCATTCTATTTGCTGTGTTCCGAACTCTGCAGATTTGAAAGTGGACACACCAAGATCATAATTCAGCTTTTAGTTTAAATTTTCAACTGGAAGTTCCCTGACTACCTGTTGAAGGCAAGCGTCGGAAGTGAAACAGAAGCTTCCCTTTTGAAGGACCACCAGAGTTGAAAGTACCAAAAGATACTTCAAAGGAAATTCATCTTGTCCTCTCCATCCTGGTCAAACTTTCCAAGAAGCACACAGGCAACTTTAAGAGTAACATTACTAGTTCAGTCATCATGAAATGCTTCCACCTGAGATATTTAAAGAAGAGACAGGGAGAATGGGGAATGGGAGGAAAGAAGACTGGAAAAGGAGAAAAAAGATCATAGGAAGAAAATGACTGGCTTTATATTGGATTTAAATATTTTCATTTTGGGTTGAAGACAGAGAAAGCAAAGAAGCCCTTTAAAAGGCTTTAGAAGAAGGTAAATGTGATGTCAAAAGCACGATATTTCTACTGTTCCTTCTTCCATTTTACTTGTCTATTCTTAATTATCTTTTTTAATGGTTTTGACTCCATAAAAAATTCTGGGAAAAAAGTGTTCAGTAGTGTTATTGTCAGAAATGCTATAGAGCCACCACTTTATCAGTCTGAAGTGAGGCATTTAAATAGAAGAAACATAAGCAATTTTACTTTCCTGTTTAAAAATACAGTCACAGATCTCTAGAGAGCATCATTATGACTCTTAAAGTGGCCTTAATCTTACTTGTAAAATTACATTCTGCCTGGCAGCATTTTAGTAGTAGTTTCAGTTGAACAAGAACTCACTCTCAACTCCTTCTTCTAAGTAACACTGATAGCAACAATGGTCTTTTAAACAGCTTTATAAATCTCATCCAAAAGCAGAATCATATCTCACTCCTCAGCTGTTTGATGTCTATTCTACACACACAAATGCTAATTAGTCATTAAGGCTGTCTCCTGGAAAAAAGCTGTAGACATCAGCCATGTTAAAATAAACTTAACTCAGTCATACTAAGGAGCACATCTGCTAATATAATCTGAAATTAAGGATTTGTAGGTTTAAGGAAGTTATTGTACTATGGTTCATCACTGGAAATAGAAGGAAATTCTTGTAACATTTCCTGTTTTAATGCATTTGCTCTTTTGTATAATCAAACTGCATTTGAATTCTTTGCAGGTGAAAACTATTCATTGAAATCATTCCACATCTTGTACCATTTAATTCTGTTTTTCTTCAGTCATATTTTCTATCATCTGTCCTCGTTCTCCTCCTCCACTGTAAATCTGTCTGACAATATTTTGACTAAGCAAAGGAAATACACACTAAAAAAATGGTATGCACCACTAAGAACACATATTCAATATATGCACAAGATAATTCTCTCCTGAAGAGTTCCAGGCTAGTGCCCTGCATAGTGGAGCTGCCAGTCTTGGCGTTACTTACACTCTCAGTCTTTGTAAGTCTTAAGCTGAGTCTGTTGATTTATTTTTTTTCCCTTTACTCTGAAAGGAGCAAATGAATATGAAGCACTCTTCAGAACTAGAGGGCACAATCCAGTTTAGGTCAGGACTCAGTATCGAAAAAAGAAGTGTGCTATCTTCCACTACTGATGAGCATTCTTGGAAAAAAAAAAGTGATTCAAAGCAATCTATTACATAGCTTTTACTGAAGGCCAGCATCATATAATTCTGTAAGCCAAAGAAGAACTTTCTACTCATCAAAAAAAAGCAGCACCCTATTTTGGTACAGTTCTTTTGAGTGCACTCATCTGTGAGACAGAAATTCTTTCCTTGCTTCAGATAGTGCATACAAAGGTCTTCTGTGTTGTCAAGAGTCGTCTATCAAAGAAATTTCTTATGGACTTTTATTTATATAGAGACTCTCTTTATTGCTCCAAGCCACCACTCTTGGAGAAAATGTCTAATCTTTCTCTTGCGTTATGAACTGAAGGTTCAAAATATATTTAATATCCTCAAGGCTTATATAAGCACATCAGAAGGAAGGAGAAAAGAGACCAAATGAAGCATAATCTTATCACAAAGTAATTTGGCTATAGTTCACCATTTATATATACATACAAAAGAGAGTGCTTTGTGGTCACTCTCTTGACCACCCTTTCTACCTTTCCTTGCTCTGACAACTAGAAGTCCATCCTCAAAATGAAATAAAAGCAAAGGTTAATAGACCAAGGATCTTAAAAGGGAGATTTTGTACAAAAACCTGCCATCAGAATGCAAATAGCCTTCAGAGCTAAGCATTCCTTTCATGAGAAAATAAGGCCTGCTTAAATGAAGGAACAGACTCTGACCATTAGCCCTATTGATGAGCTATATGTACTCATCATAAAATAGTATTTTAGTCATGCCCACCCTAGACAAAGCAAATTAAATACTCAGAATGGAAATCTTTGGTGGATATTTGGGTATTCGAGAGGTATCATAATATAGATTGGAATGGGATTGTTGACAACCAGATTATTTAAGTCTTTAACAAAATAATTAAGTTCTGCACCCATCTCGTCAAAATTTTAATTGAACTTTTCTACAGTTAGTATCTTTTTAGCAATACATATTCCTATGAATTACTTAGAACCAGTGATACTGATAAGTTCTTCAGTAGGAGGGTGGCGACAGTTTGGACTAGATTGCCCAGAGAGGTTGTGGATGTCCCCTCCCTGGAGGTGTTCAAGGCCAAGATGGATGAGGCCATGAGAAACCCAGTCTAGATGAGAGGTGTCCCTGCCCATGGCAGGGAGGTTGGATCAGATGATCTCTAGGGTCCCTTCCAACCTAAGCCATTTCATGAAAAGCTATGTTCTTTTGCTCTCATCAGTCTAGAAGTAGTTCTGCCCAAGTAGACAAGCTTAAGCCTTCCTTTTTTTTTGTCATGTGTGGTTATCTTTACTTCCTCAGGACTTTGCTTGAAAAACCACTCTGCAGATAGACACCAAAACAGCTTGTATCACCACCTTCCACCACTCAAGGACAGGAAATAATGGATGAACAAATTTCTGTGATATATCTGCACCTCTCTGTGGTGAGAGGAAGAGGGTTTAAGATGCAAAGCTCTTTCATCAAGCTCTGCATCTGCACATAACATACCACACTAACCAAATGTAATGTTTCATAGTCTAAGAAATCAAGTACCTGGAGAAAAAAAACAAGAAAGCTAAAATGTTTTGCATATTGGATACACAAGTCCTGTGGTACAAAACAATCACTCTTCAGGGAACAATTATCATGATAAATATACATAAGAGAGCCAAATTGGTCTGCACAAGACATCAGAAATCTGGAACATTTCCGTATGTTTCAGTACTTGATTTAGTAAACTAAATGTTCTTTAAGCAGATGCTTAAAAAAGATAATTAAAACACACCACCCTATTTCCAGGGATTTGTTATGCAAAAGACAAAGATAAAAATGTTTTCCTATAGATAGCTGTACTAACTTCTCAACAGGGTTGATGTTACATTTTCAGCATTACAACACAGTCTAATTGACAGAGATACTAATTGTTAGCAAAATAAACCTGCTGCTGGATACATGATATTGCCAGAGAAGTTTGGGCCTGATCATTTTCACTTTTCCACTAAGACTGACAGAAAAGGATGCCCAAGACTTTGCCTGGGGAAACCAAACTCTGTCTTTCATTAGCTTCTCCAAAGATACCCAGTGTCACTGATAACATTTCATTCAGAATGTTCTGTGGCTTTGACAAGATGTCAATGTTTTGTTGAGGAGAACAAAGTGCAAAGAAGAAAACAATGTTTTCAAAAAATGCAACTGAACAAAACAGAAAGAGAATGGAGCTGAAAGAAAAAGTATAGCTACTATTAGTATACTTTCTCTGTTATAAATATCACAGCTTTGGCAATGATCAATTAATATACCCAATGCAAGGTTTTGCTGCTTTCAACGAATAAGCACCTCATTCTTCTTCATCATGTCTGCAGAAATCACACGTATACATAAACAAAATCCATTCTTTTTTTTTTTTCTTGAATTCTGCTGCTATAGATGACTGCCTGTGTATTATACCTTAGTGACAGTCTTTGGTTTAGCAATACTGATAGAAAACTAGCAAGAACACATATGGACTATCAGGTAAGTGACTTACATGGCCACTGATGGTCTCGCTAACACTTTCATAGGGGTAGTAAAGGAAGCTCAAGAACTTATTTCCCCAGGTTCTGTATGGCAAACAGACCGTGCTTATATCCTGCAAGTAACCCTCCCTACAAGTTTCAACAGTCAATGTAATTCCATTCCAAGAGATCTTAAACCAGAATACATTGTTATCTCAAGAACTTGATAGAGGAAAGGTGATATGTAAGATATCTTAGTAATAAAGTAAAAACTGCATTTCAGTATAAATAACTAGGTAAGTGTTAATCCTGTGGAGCTGATTTAGAAAATTCCATTAAAAATACCTTTGCATGCCTCTGGATGCTATGGAGTATTGTGTGAAATTATTCAAATCTACCACATCTCATCAGAGTATGTGCAAACCCCCCTCTGTGTGTTTCCACCCTCTTTTCTGTGCTCAGCTTCAACTTATGCTCTGTTCCCTCTACTGCTAGATATCTCAGTGACACAGCATGTCTAACTTTTCCTGCCATTATGGAGAAAGGAAGAGAGGGAATGGATGTTCTAAGAGAAGACTCTTTTCAGCTAAGCGGTCTCCTATCCTTGCCTCTTCTGCAAACTGCCACTGTTAAGAAGAGAGGCTTAACTCACCATCTCAAAGTCTCCATTTATTACTATGTGGAGACAGACCGCCTCTGTTGTGGCAGATCCTAGTTTGAGTGCATGTCTTTTTAAACCTTAGCGTTCTTCACATTTTGTGTATGCAACAGCTAGTACATTCTGCAGTGCACATTTTACGCAAACTAATTTGTGAGCTCCAGTACATCTGCATTTCAGCTTTGTTTACTCAGGTTTCCTGCCTCTTAAAACTCCACTATCTTTTCTAATTCATGAAACTTAGTTTCAAAATCCTCTAGTTAAATTTGGGGTTTGAGTAAAAGCAGGGAAGCTAAGTAACACCTGTTAAAGCCACGTGACATACATTATCCTTATGTATTACTTTTTGCCTGCTCTAATTTCCTTTTCCTATCTCCATCCAGATTAGAAAAGAAAACTGCATTTAAGGAGATAAATGCTTTCTTGATGTAATACAAGGTTACCAGGTTACATTTATAACAATTATCAAAATACACAGGATTATCTGAAAACTCAGTTAAGTCAATGAAATGCACTCTGATTCAAAAAGCTTCAGGGCAGATTCGGAAATATTATCAGTCTGCAACTTACTTTTTCTCTACCTCCAATGATCTGTCACAGTCATAATAGTACAAGACATTCATCATTTGTCCACTAACTCCTGGGAAAGTACTAATCAAAATGGTCTGTTTATATAAATAAATATCCAGTATCTATATTTAAAGTGGGAAATAACAACAACAAAACCCCCCAAGAAAACCCAAAGCAAGTTACTATTTCTTCAACATCTTTGTATGTATCGCTTCACAAATAGTCATGCTCAAGCCTTCCTAAGCAATCTAGTTTTTACATTCTTCAGTTGAATTCTGCTATATTTTCCTTGCTTTGAGTTGAGCAATCCCAATTTAAATAGTTTCCTTTCCCTTGACTAATGTATTTTTGAAATCTATTGTTAAAACTGTGTTTACAATTCATAGTCCTTATTCCTTTTGATTTTCAGAACATCTAATCCAACATGTAGATGTAATCAGAGCAGTAAATATGATTGATTTTTCAGTTGACTAAGGGATATACTTTTGTCCAATGAGAAAAAAAAGGAAAACGCTTTCTTAAGCCAGGATGATCTCTCACATATGTGTATAGATGTGTGCATATATATTTACATAAATACACATATATATATCAAACACCATGTATTTGTACATGTTTTTTTAATTCTCTGTTTCTCCTTATAAACTACCTAATCTTTTTGAAATTGTGCCTGGTATTTTGACATCAGGAGAAGTTGTAGCCCACATCAATCCAAACAGAACCATGAATCACAGAATTAAAGGATGGCAGAGTTCGGAAGAGACCTCTGGAGATCATCTAGTCCAGCCCCCTACTAAAGCAAGTTCACCTAGATCAGGTTGCACAGGAGCATGTCCAGGTGGATTCTGAAATTGTACAGAGAAGGAGACTCCACAACCTCTCTGGGCAGCGTGTTCCAGTACTCTGTAACCCTCAAAGTAAACAAGTTTTTCGTTATGTTTAGGTGGAACTTCCTGTATTCTAATTTGTGCTCTTTGCCCTGTCACTGGGCACCACTGAAAAGAATCTGACTCCATCCTCCTGACACCCACCCTTTAGATACTCATGAGCATTGACACAAACCACTCTCAGCCTCCTCTTTTCCAGGCTAAACAGACCCAGGTCTCTCAGCCTTTCCCCATAACAGAGATGCTCCAGTCCCCTCATCTTTGTAGCACTCCATTGGACTTTCTCCAGTACTTCACCCTCTCCCTTGAATTGGAGAACCCAGAACTGGACACAGCACTCCAGATGTGGCCTCACTAGGGCAGAGTAGAAAGGAAGGAAAATCTTCCTCAACCTGCTAGTCACACTTTTCTGAATGCATCCCAGGACACCATTTGCCTTGGTCACAAGAGCACAGTGCTGGCTCATGGTGAATTTGCTGTCCACCAGGACTGCCAGGTCCATCTCTGTGGAGCTGCTGTACAGCAGGTCAACCCCTAATCTGTACTGGTGCATGGACCATACACCTACCCTTGTCAAATTTCAACAGATTCCCCTCCACCCAACTCTGCAACCTGTCCAGGTCCCACTGAATGTCAGCGCAGACTTCTGGTGTGTGAGCCACTCCTCCCGGTTTTGTGTTACCAGTAAGCTTGCTGAGGGTACACTCCATCCCTTCATCCAGGTCATTGATGAAGATGCTGAACAAGACTGGACTCAGTACTGACCCCTGAGGAACACCACTAGCTCCAGGCCTCCAGGCCTCCAACTAGACCCTGCACTGCTGATCACAGTGCTCTGAGCTCTGCTGTTCAGTCAGTTCTCAATCCACCTCACTGTCCACTCATCTAATCCATGCTTCCCAAGCTTACCTATGAGGATGTTATGGGAGACAGTGTCAAAAGCCTTGCTGAAGTTGAGGTAGACAATATCCACTACTTTCACCTCGTCTATGCAGCTAGTCACACCATCATAGAAGGCTATCAGATTAGTTAAACGTGATTTCCCTTTGGTGAATCCGTGCTGACTACTCCTGATAACTTTCTCTTCCTCCACATGTTTAGAGAATGTGAAATATCCAGAATGAGCTGTTCCATCACCTTTCCAGGAATGGAGGTGAGGCTGATTGGCCTGTAATTTCTTAGGTCCTCCTTCTTACCCTTTTTGAAGATTGAAGGGACATTTGTTTTCCTCCAGTCCCCAGGCACCTCTCTTCTTCCCCATGATATTTCAAAAATAATGGAAAGTAGCTTAGCAATAACATCAGCCAGCTCCTAAGCACTTGGAGGGGTGGGCGGATCCCATCAGGACCCATGGATTTGTAGGTGTCCAGTTTGCCTGAATGATCACTAACCCAATCCTAACTGACCAATGGAAAGTCTTCTTTCCTGCACATTTTCTTTCACCTCAAGGGACTGGGAGTGCTGAGGGTCAGTCTTAGCAGTAAAGAGTGAAGCAAAGGCAGCATTCAGTAACTCCATCTTCTCTGTATCCTCCATCACCAGGGCACCCACATCATTCAGCAGCAGCTCTACATTTTCCTTAGTCTTTCTTTTGTTTCTGATGTACTTAGAGCCCTTCTTGCTGTCTTTTCAATTATTTGCCAGATTTAATTCCAAGAGGGCATTAGCCTTCTTTGCTACATCACTGAATAGTCTGGCAACATTCCTGTATTCATCCCAAGTGGCCACATACTGTAAACATCCATCTTCCATCTGAGCTTTTCCACAAGCTCCTTGTTCATCCATGCAGGTGTCTTGCCTCCTTTACTTATGTTTTACTCATAGGGATGCACCAATCTTGAGCTTGTCAGAAGTGATACTTGAACATTAACCATCTCTCTTCGGCCCTTCTACCTTCTAGACCCTTAACCCATGGTATTCCTCCAGGCAGATATTTGAAGAGGTCACAGTTAGCTCTCCTGATGTTCAGGGTTGCAATCCTACTTATTGCCCTGTTTCTTCTTTGCATGATCCTGAACTCCACCATCTCATGGTCACTGCAGCCAAGGCTTCCTCCAACCTTTACACCCTCAATTGGACCTTCTTTGTTCATTAGTACAAAGTCCAGCAGCATGTCTCCCCTCATTGGCTCCTCCACCATCTGTGTCACAAAGTTAACATCAATGCATTGCAGGAAACTCCTGGACTGTATGCCTAGCCGTGCTGCCTTTCCAGCAAATATCAGGGTGGTTGAAGTTCACCATGAGCACCAGTGCATGTGATCATGGCTACTTCCAGCTGTCTGTAGAAGGCCTCATCGACTTCCTCTTCCTGATGAGGTGGCCTGTGCTAAACACTCACAACAGTATCACTCATAACAGCCTGCCCCTTAATTCTTACCCATAGGCTTTCCACATGTTCTTCATGCCCCCAAGGCAGAGCTTGATACATCCCAGTTTCTGTCTCACATAAGGACCAACTCTACCATCACAGCTTCCTGGTCTGTGTCCTAAAAACTTTGTAGCAATCCATGACAGCATTCCAGTCATGTGAGCCATCCCACCATGTCTCTGCACTTGCAGTGAGATCATGGCCTGTGGCTGCACCCAGATCTATAGTTCTTTTTTATTCTCCATGATTGTGTGCATTGGTGTATAGGCATTTTAAAAACTTAAGCAAGAAGGTTTCCCTGGAGCAGTGAAAGAAGATCCAGCATAGTCATACACGCCCTTGAGGTGGCTGGCCTTCTGCTTCTCATCTTGGAAGGCAGCTAAGGAACATTTGTTGCTGCTGTTTTTTGGCCTGACTTATCCCCTGGTTGGATGAAATGGCACCAGCATTGCCATCTTGGACCCTGCCACCTAAGTCCTTCAGCTTAAAGCCCACCTCACCAAGTTGGCCAGCCTGCTGCCAAAAACTCCCTTGCTTCTTTGAGACAGGTGTATTCCATCCCTCCCTAGCAGGTTATAGTCATCAAAAAATGTCCCATTGTCATAAACCCCAAAACCCTCGTGATGGCACCAGCCACGTACCCAGGTGCTAATATTCATTATTCATCTATTTCTGGCTGCCCCCTTTCCTCACACTGGTAAGTTGGAGGAAAAGATAAGCTGGGCACCAATGTTTTTCACTTGCACCCTCAGGGCTTTATAGTCTTCCTTGATTCTGCCCAGGTTCTGGCTCACAGTGTCATCCATGACCACATGGAAGAGTAACAGTTGGTAGTAGTCGATGCTCTTGACAAGTTGTGGCACCCTCTTGGCAATGTCTCAAATCCTAGCTCCTGGCAGGCAGCACACCTCTTGAGACTCCCTGTCAGGTCGGCAGATGGCTGCCTCACTGTCCTTTGACAGTGAGTCACCCACTATGAGCACACATTGTTTCTTTTAGCTGCCTCCACTACATGTTGCTGCTGAAGTTTCTCCATGTAGAGGTTGCTCATGAGTGTCTATAGGTGTTAAATCTTCAGTTCTGGTTTTGGTGATGATGTTAGAGGGTGGAGAACGAATCAGAGTGAGTCCTGCTATTTTTGGGTCACCAGGGTCCATTATTTTATTCTTTTAAAAAGAAGCTTCAAAGATAACATGGCATTTCTTGTACAAAAATACAGCTATACCAAAACAGACCACTACACTTACAAAGAAAATTTTCCACATTTTTAGTTTCAAATGTCAAGTGATAACAATATAAACAAAAAATATCTTAGTGCAAGGTATTTTCATGAGCCTTACTCTGGTGTCTGGCAGTGGCAGTCCCTAGAAAGGGAAGGTCTGGGGTCTTGCAGAGTGGGCGGTCTCCCAATTCTGAGCGAGGTGCTGGTCACAGCCTCATGTTTATTCATGTATTTTTTAACAGATATTACATGGAGAAAGAGGGGATTATGCTGGTGAGTTACCTGCTTAGATTGCAAGGCTCCAGTTTAGAAATGGGGCATTTATTTTACAGTGCTTTTTCCACAAGGTTAGGTAAGAGAATATTAGTGCCTCTATAATTCCTATTATTCTAGTTTTTTATTATCTGTTGTTATTAAACAGCAGTTTTCAGCAAATTTGAGGATTTTTCTGTTGAGCCCATGATTCAATAACTTTAACCTGCACTTGACATGCTCACCACTGGCAACATCCAGGGCAAAAGCTGGGACCTGAGAAGAGGCTGAATTTTGGATCTGGATTGATACATCCATCCTCTCAAGTTTATGTTTTTTGTACAGAAGGGCTTTGAAACAAACACTAAGAAATTATGTAATACTGTAGAGAGGATTAATCTTCACAGTTCACCACTTGAATTCGTGTGAGTTCATGCTGTAAAGAGACTCTAAGCCTCCCCACTGAAAAGAATTACAGTAACTCTACCAGTTGGAAAGCAGTAGGTTTTAACCTTTTAATTACTTAACTGTTATAAAATTAGACTGGTTTTGCAATTCCCTAGCCAAACTAGTGAAAGGGTTCAACAGACAATGCTAACATGAGTCTCCTGCTGCTCCTCAAAAAAACCTATGGAGTTAATGCAGGAATTTACTGCAATTGTCAGCACAAGAGGTGGCAATTAATCTGTACCATGATCCAGCACGTGGACTTGGGGATCACAAACAGAAAAAAAGAAATGGCAGCAAAAAGAAAGCATAAAGTCATCAGGAGAAATGGTATTTTTGACCTTCCTTTAACCAAAAAACAGACTCACTCATAATGAACCATGGTGACAGAAGTCAGCTTTTAGCTAAAGCTTGATTTGAAACTCATAAAAATAAAAGGTAGCCTATTAATAGCCTCCTTGTGGCCATAAAATTATGAGAAAATCAGAAGAGAAGAGTGACCGGTCTGATTTAGTATAAATACCCCACTACAAAATAAATGCCTACATCTCTTCCTAAAAATGGATGTGTAAAAAGCAGCATCATGAAATATATATTTTAAAAAAATAAAAAGTGCCTACAGCATTACTAACAGCCATTTATATTAAGTACAGCTGGAAGCCCAGTGTGCCTGTGCAGAAACACTACTCTTTAAGCATCTGCAAGCAGTGAAGGATCCATCACTTTGTAACAGTGTAGTAAGCAGCGGGGAACTCTCATGCAGATTTCTTCACTTATCAATGTGCTTCTAGAAGAACAAATCTTTTCTCAGTGAATTAATCTTTTAATAAATCATGTTGCTATTGAAAGAAGCTATTAGCCAATGCCACTGCGAGTGCCATCAGAACAAAGTACCAGCACTGTCAGTTAGTAAGCAGCAGTCTTGTTGATGTTTCATTAAATTACACCAAAAGATCTCAGATGTTTCAGATCACATTGCACACAAGGGGGTTTATGGCTTAATTTTTCTTTCTCCTTGTTTTGTCTGCTCACAGGCTTTTGCTGACAGCTTCACCAAAGGCTCTGAAGTTTAACCCAGGGCCTTCTGTAGGAGCAGGTCTGCCCTGTCTTCCTCTTCTGCTGCAGAAGCTACAGCTGTCTCTAAAACACCTTCATGCTTCAGGGATACACACTACCTTTCATCAGAGACCATGGGTCAGTCACATGAAGTGTTTGGAGAGAAAAGGAGCTAAAAAAAATTCTCTCTTCTGTGAAACAGAGGAAAATAAAGATATGCCTTCTGCCTACATCCACAACTAACACTGCTTTCTAAGAAAAAGACTTAACCAAGATCAGTGAAACTTCTTAACATCTACTGAGATATATGGAAGAGGGGAAGAAAAAATATAAGAAAAAAAGAAAAAGGAAAAAAAAGGATGCTTTTATGCAGATACAAATTATTGTTTATGGTGCCTGTAATTGCAATTAGATATTACCATCAGGTTATTTTTTCAGTGCTGCTTGCTCTTTTTATTCCCCTCCTGTATTTTGTGCTCTAATTTAGATAATGTTAGCAAACCAATCACAGAAGCTTTTTCGCTTTCTTATTTTCAGGCTAAGTTTTGAAGGCAGAGCAGCAGTGGAGCTGCAATGAGGTCATGTTGCTATGAAATATCCTGCCAAGCAACTTGTCAGGGGACTTCCTCTACATTAGTAACTAGAAGTCACTAGAAAACTGATGTCTCTGTATAGAACTTTTTTTTTTCCAGTTAGAAAATTCTAGTAAATGCCTCTTCTCTAACTGCTGGGCTTAACACTTCCTAAAAACATTGTAGATTTCAGGAGATTGTTAAAGCAGGGAGTCAGTTAATATTAAAAATGTGCCATACAACTCTCATGCTTTAAAATACTATGACATATTTTCAGACAACCATTAAACATAGGTTTTTAAACTTCTTGGAAAAAAGGGATACCATTTCTTCCATGAGCAAATACTTTTTGTAGAGAAGAAAAGCCTAAAGAAAACCTAATTTTCTTTCTGTTTAAGGGAAATTTTTCCTAAATTTCTTTATAATTAATTACATATTTATAATTTTTAAATAAGATTAAACTCATAATTTAAAAAAAAAAAAAAAAAAAGCTTTGTTTGCTTAAGGCAAGTTATACACTAAATGCAAATAATGGAGTCTGTTATCCTGTAGCCACATTATACAACTGCAACCATGGCAGAGGCTATGATGATGTTTCATCACTTGAGGCTTATTTCATTTGCCCCTGGCTATCTTTGCTGCTTGTGTGAGAACACGGTTACACCTAGACTTGAAATGTCCTTTTGCCTGATGTTATCTAGTAACTCAGTAGGAGGCTCTCCACTCTCTCCACTCATATCCTGCTCATCTGAAATAATACCTTGGTCCTGACCTTTCAGGTAAGGAATCTGAGTTATTAAAACACGTATTCTTGTACACCAGTGAGAAGAGCCAAAATATCTTGATTTAATCATACTGACTCTTAAAAAAATGAAAAATTAAGAAAATAACCCTGTCCTGCCTTCCTCACCCTACAAGTTACTTACCAAATCATTAGGGGCCAAGAACTATAAGACATGTGCCTAAGACATACCTCAGAAAGTGTTTAAATCAGTTTACACGTAGAGGATAACAAAGCATCCCTTAAGTCCCTGTGGCCTATTACAGATGAAGCAAATTCTCCTTGCAGCCAAGTCCTACGGCAACTTGTGATAATGCTTCAGACAACACTCCCTCCCTCCAGTCCTCTTACAGTAGAAATTTTTTATTGCCTATAATAGCTTGTACAAACAGCCCTGTTGCTGAGGAGCACAAATACAATGGACACCACAGTGAAGCACCTTAAATTTCCATAAATTAGAAGTGGCTATCACTGATTACATAGTGTTTCACAACTTACACATACACAAAAAGACTCTTTTTGTATGTATGTGTATTTAGTATCCTTAAGAGGATATGTTTTATGAACAGACCTATTTTTAAACACTATGAACTGATTTTTGAGATACAGGAAAAGAATCTGATGGGACCATAAGTGAAGTAAGCTATGACCTTCTGTGCAGCTGAAGAGGGGAAGCTTAAACTGGACTAAGTAAATGATTATAGGGCTTATTGTAGCATCACCTTACTCTGCAACAGAAAATTTAAAAATCCATACTGCTAATTATTTGTACTTCAGTTGGGGAGATTGTGAAAACCTCATTTAACTACATGGACTTGCTATTGATAAATTTCTGCAGTTGCGTGGCAGGGAGGAAAAGAAGGGTTTTTCTAAATATAGCTCCTCATCACAGTGTCCATCTGCCTTTAGATTACACTAAAAAAGAGATCCAGGGAGTGAGTTCTTTTCTCACAACTCACCTGAATTCAAAAAGTTACTTTGCATTTCCATTATCTCAACTGCTGCATAATTTATTGCAGATGTTTTGAAGAAAGTGTAGAAAAGCAAGAGAAAAAAAAATATTAAAAATCATCTCCTGAGCTATATAATTTTACAACTTTCCGAGGAAGGCAACAAACAGAAAATTCCTTTTTCTTTTTTGAATAGTTCCATTTTCTTTTTGTTTTCAAAAAACCCAATATAGCTCTGGCAAATAAAATTTTAAAAGCTGACTGAGGAACCAAAATAAATACTGAAACGATGATGAAAACTGTATTTTGAATGGGATTTTCAAAGTACATCTCTCTCTAAAGTGGTTGTTTCTGCTGCTACAGTTCTAATACTTCTTTGTGCTAACATGACAAAAAATACTCTTGATGAAAAGGTACAGCCAGTTTATCATATTCTAAGAATTCATTAAAATGCCAAAAAGAGAGCACACAAAGAGAAAAATTCCTATCCACTTCTCATCGGTCTGGGCTGATTGCTTTCTTGTTTGGTCAGAGTACAACTGCTGAAGACCATCCTTCTGTTAAGATCCAAACCCAAATGACAAAGACAATGAAATCCTGCGTTTCATCCCACAGAAAGGTAATCCATTTCATTTGACACCCTACCCAACTCAATGCGCATCACTCTTACTTGCTGCAGTGTAAACTCAGAGCAGTCTGGAACTTCTGTGAAGTTGCATGTGGGTTGCTGGAGTTGCTTTAGTTGGTTCTAACAATCATTCCTTTAACTAACAATTACTGAGCCAAAGTGTTATGTGAATTCTTAAACGATGGTTATGTAACAGTGAAAGGCCCCGTATTCAAGCTTACTAAATATTCACGTCAAAACTTCTAAGAGCTAGTCCCAAGCTTGTTCAGAATTAAAAACCTAATTTAATGATAAAAACTAAACCAGTTTTAAACTGAGTTTCAATCAAATTCAAAATATCAAAAAAGTGGCAACGGAGAAATCAACCCATATTCAGTTTTAGAAGCTTGAATTTCTTCCCCAAAAGATGAGACACACATGAGAAAAAAAAAAGAATAAAAAACTACAAATTCCAAGCTTCTACATTTTAGATGAAAACCAGAAGAAACTAAGAATAATTTATTGTTTTCATATATCCATTTACCTCTTAAGAATTTTTTATTATAATGTTGTACTCATTATTAATCTTTTAGGATGTATGCTCAGGGACATCAGCCTATTCTGTGAGCTCAGAACTATCCCTGAAGCTGAATTCCTGCCCCTGAAGTTAGCTCTGAAAGTGATTGTTTCGTCTTATAGCTAGGCCTATAGAGCAATGCTGTACCTCTGAAGTGGACTAAAGCCAGATTCCCAGTTTTGGTCTGACACCCTAAAGTCCTAACAGAACATTGAAAGGTAACCCCATGACAGCTAGACATTTCTAGCTACTTGTCTCCCATTGACCTATGTTCCCAGCATCAGACTGGGCATTAACCCAGGTGACAATTGTTTCCAATATCAGATAAGCCTGAATGTGTCAATATAGTCATACTGGGACCATTATTCCCAAAGTTCTCATGTTCTAAAATATTCAAATAACATTTTTTCTGCAGCAGACATATTATTAATTTTTTTACTTTTTTTTTTTTTTCCTGCCAGTGTTGAAAAACCTAACAGCTTCAAAAGTTCATTTTTCCTTCTGGAAAAACAAAAAATCAAACCCAAAACATTTAGCTGAAATGGATGATTTTACCAAATTTGCTTTCTTTGCACATTGCAGCTCTGCTGAAAAAACAAGATTATTTGTTAAGATAAATTTTGCTTTCATTCAAAACCAGTCTCGTGTAATTTTATTACCTATTCATTTCTGTTTCCCAGTGGTACAGAAATACACGAAAATGCGAAATATAATAAGCAGTCTGGAAAATTTATTCTTACTCAGAACATATCTTGGAATGGCTTTCAGTCAAATTATACACAGCGATGCAAGTAGGATGGATTATGAGTATTCGTCTATCCTAACCAATTTCTCTTCATCCACTTATCTGTGGTTCAGGTATTTCACTGGTAAATAATTGACCTGCAACCTTTTTGTGCCTGCATTAATCATATCTGTTAAAGTTTTGAAGTATCCCTTCACAGTGTGAAGGAATCACAATTTATCATTCAGGAACAAGACAGTGAAATTAATGTTAGCTTTACTTCTTTCATTTACATACATTGAAGTCTCTTCTCACTGCTCACTCATCACTATACAATACTGGAGAAAAGCAGCTCTTATCCTTCTAGATAAAGGTGATTTTTTCCCTATATTCAGGCATGATTCACAAATTTGAAACTACTTTCTTAAATAATCTTCCTGAAACACGAGTTTCAGCTATGCTACGGAAATCTTTTCTAAATGTTAAAAAAAAAGACAACAAGAAGTACATCACCACCAGCCAGAGGGGAAAAAAAAAAAAAAAAAGACAAGAGGAGGAAGCATTGAGCCTCATTTTCATAATAACTTCAAAATTTCATACTGTGCAAATAGCAGTCATGAACACAGGCTAAACTAAGCAACATTTCTTTTTTTTGTTGAAGTCAAGAAAGTGAAGTTGCCTTCTAATTCTAAATCACTATCTCTTGTCAATAGATAACTATTACTTTTAGAAAATAGTGTTTAAAACCATTTAACATAATAGTAATAACATTTGAGGGGAAAATGCTTTGTTAGTAAAGACATAAGTATGATCTATGAGGAAAATATGGCTTTAAACATATGCTTAGAAATTCTAGCCATATAATAAATAAGAAGGTGATACTCAATGGCCACCCATGGATCCATTTTGCACATAGATCATTAAGCACATTAAGGGCTCCTATGGCACCAAGGTGGTTGCAGTCCTGCCAGTATCTCACACTTAGTGTCACTTGTTTGAAGACCACCTGAATGGTTGCAATGTATACACAGAATAGGTACACTGAAGGAACCTGATATAAATGAAACAAGCTGATAAGGCTGCATCATGAGGTGCTTTCTTCCATGACTCACTCATCTTGACTACAAAAATTGTCCTGATAAATGCCCTACCACAGGAGTGAATTGATGGTGTAACTTGAAATGTACTGAAGACTATACAGTTGCTTAATACTTTGATTTTTTTTGTGTGACTATATATTTAAATGTAAATTTTACTTAGACTACTTATTTGCATATTAAAAATAATTATTTTGTATTTATAAATAGTGACTGTGGAGAGTAAGTCGCTTGGATCACTGAAAGTTCTGAGCATTTTAATGATGGGACTGACAGATCTACATAGGTACTGTCTATCTTATGGTTGTCCTGGTCTGGGGTAAAATAGAG
>NW_008586070.1:13197-18972 GCF_000691845.1 Merops nubicus | reverse complement strand
CAGGAAGGTCAAAGCTTTGGGGAGACCAACAGGGGTGCTCAGAGGAAAAGGAGCTGGAGTCAGTGAGAATTAGGAGGACAGACAAGCCAAATCAGGAGGCTGGGGTGTTTATGCTCTGAATTCTGCATTTCAGCTGAGTGATTGCTTCCTGATGAACTTCCCCTCTTGCTGTCACCACGGGATCCATCACCTTCACCTGACCAGGCCTTGAACAATCCAACTGATTCTCTTTCATCACTCCCGTGGCTCTGATAGATTCCCTTTGATCTGGAGGGTTTGCCTGGAAAACAGGCAAAGGGAGAAGAGCAGAGGGGAGATGGAGGCATTTTATAGGGAAGCTTCAGTCCCTCACTGACTTTAGCACCAGCTTCATGCTTTGAGGTAGGAGCTACTTTGAAGTCTCATATAGGCTTCAAAGCACCTGAAGAGGGAGAGGACAAAAATGGGCAACTCTAGCTTTTAATTCAGTCAGCCTTTAATTTAGTTCTGTAAAAACGAGAGGAATTTATCTTCTGGCTTTATTTTTTTTTCCTCAGGACTATATATACTGGAAGAACAAAAAGCTCCTGTTCTGTCTGCTCCTGGTTTTACCAGGCAAACCAATCCATCCTGAAACAAACCCCCCCATGGGGAAAGCTGTCTGTTTATAACCCAAGCCACTGAAGTTCTGCAGGAAATTTAAATTCCTCCCCCACAAATCATGAGGTTTATGTATCTGCTGGAGAAATGGAGCCCATCTAAACCCTTGTTGATGTGACTAATAAGGTTAGATAATTGGATTTCTGGCAGATTAGTTTAACAGCAGCCAACCCTTCAGTTTTGAAGTTCTCTTAGAAAGCAATGCTGGACAATGAAAACTGGTGGTTGCATGGAGACAACTGCAGTACAGAACACTGACAGATCAAGTATGAAAACTTGCCTAGGTACTGGTAATACTCAAATTATTTTATACCTATTTCCACCACTGGAACACAAAAAAAGACAAAAAAAGATGAGCTGGGAAGCTACAAATCAGGCAGGAGCTGTGGTTGTCTTGATCATAGAGTGGTTTGGGTTGGAAGGGACCTTTAAAACTCAACTAGTTCCATACCCCTGCACTGAGCAGGGACATCTGCAACTACAGCTAGCTGCCCAGAACCCATCCAACCTCCCCTGGGATGGTTCCAGGGATGGGGCATTGACCACCTCTCTGGGCAGCCTGGGCCAGGGGCTCACCACCCTCAGTGTACAAAATTTCTTCTTTCTATCTAGTCTAAATCTCCCCTCTTTTAGTTTAAAACCATCACATCTTGTCCTGTCTCAACAGGACAGCTTAAAAGTCTGTCCCCATCATTCTGACAGGCCACAAGAAGGTCCCCCTGGACCCTTCTCTCCTTCAGGCTGAAGAACCCCAAGCTGTGAGCAGTGTGTTTGATACAGTCTCCCAAAGCATACTTGCTGACAAGTTGGCAAGACATGGACTGGACAGGCAGAATCCTAGATGGGGGGGAAAAGTGGCTAAATTGAACATCTCCAAGGGTGGTGGTTTGATGACTTTGATGGTCTGAGAGACAACCAATAAGAAATTGTGTAGTTTTTAAGGAACAGAAAGTCCTATGGGATGGCACAGGTTCAGGCAGCAGAACAAGATGTTTTGCTGGAAGGGTGGTGGACAGCAAGTTGGGACATGAAGAAGCAGCATGCCCCTGAAATGGAGGCAAAATGGATCTTTGATTGCACCAACAAGAGGACAGCTTGTTAATAATAATAATAGTATCCATAATAATAATAATCAACAGGATTATTCCACTCCTTGGGCTTTGATTCCCCCCCCATCCTGAGAGAGGCAACACAAACTCTGCTCATCACTCCCCAAAGACCAATCTGAGCTACTCAGCAAGCCATATAACTAAATTACCTGCAAAACTGTAAATGGACAGATTGATTCTATGATTATTCCCTGTTAGATGCAACTGTTCCCTCCAAATTCACTGAAAAAAAGGTTTACTGCCTCTGCACCTGTCACACCAATGCTATGTCCATAAAGAAGCCACACTGGCATAAGAAATCTATGTCAAGCACACACAATTCAAGACATCTCTGACTTAAGCAGGAGGCATTTTTCTTCTCAAAAGGCAAAAGAGAATTTGTGTGAAATATTTACACTGTTGGTTTATTAAAACCACCCAACTATTTCACACAAAGCTGGTTTCCTTCTGTCAAGAAAATACAGGCCCATAAATGTAGTTATAAAGTTACCCTCTGCTTTTTTCATGATCCATATAATTGTCCAAATAAAAAATGACAAGCAACACAACCCAGCAGCTGACAGGAAACTGTTGCAGTGGGATCCCTGCGAGCAGTTCAACATTTACAGCATCATCAGAGGCAAAGGGAAGGAAGAATGACTGGGCAGGAATTGGATGGATCCAAAATACAGCTCACCACCTTTCCACGCACAAAACAAATCAAGAGGAATAAAGCTGGTGCCATTTCCCACCCTTAAGTCTCTCCACACAGATATTAGTTTACTCTGGGTACTGATTTATTAAGAGCTGGTTCTGAGCAATAGTTGACAAAAAAATATGGAAAAAGATAGAGCTTTTCATCCAAACCCCAAAACTGCCAATAGAAAGGGAAAATAGTGAGTGCCAGGCATCAGACTTTAGTGCAAAATCCACCAGGTCATATCCTGAACTGATGGGAATTTCCCAGTGTAAAGGAGCTACAGTGGCTTAAACCCCAGCACTACCTGGCCTGATTGTCTTACATTTAAGCCATAAGGCAAAGTTTCAAGGGGAAGAAGGTCAAAGGAAGGATGTCAGGAAATTTTCTTTCGCTCCACTTGTCTGTCAAAGGTTGATGCTATCAGGAGGAGATTGTGTGTGCTCGTTCAAGGGCTTCCCTCAGCAAATAAAACAGAATCAAACTGCTCCGTTAGTATTTGAGATTGTGCAGTGCTCCTGCAGCATGAAGAAACACTGACAAGGACTGGATAGCTTTTCCTCCTCTCCAAACCCATCAAATGGAAAAAGACTGTCAAAATTCAAAGATACTAAGGATGATAAAATCCTTACAGGTTATAGTTTCTTTTTCCACATTATCAGGCTTCCTTTATGTCCAGTTTAACTCAGAAGCAGACTCCTTTCCTTAGTCAGAGTGAAAATTTAAGTCAGCTCTCTTTGTTCTCCTTTTTGTACCATAATGAAGGGTTTCATTTACTTCAAGGAAGTAAAGGTTTCATTTACTTCAAGGAAGTAAAGGTTTCATTTACTTCATTTTACTTTCAAACTGACAGATGAAAACTCTAGAGCCACTCAAGAGTTAGAGAAAACAAGCAAATCCAGAGTATTCTTTAGAAATAGAAGAAATGGCAAAAAACTTCTTCCATTTTGTCAAAGAACAATGAAATCTTTCTTTACAAACTTTAAATCTCTGTAGTTTACTGCTTACCATCTGGAAGCTCCTGGTGGAATGAAATTCACACTGCATCATGTCAAAGAAAATTGGGATCGTGGCTTTCCGAAGCTCGGTTTCAGGGATAAGTGTCATTTCTAAGATGGGTCCCACCATTTCTGGGATGAACTTGATTTTATGCTGACCTTTAAGAGAAAAGATGCATTTCAGAGTTAACAAACAGCCCCTGATTTTGGGGGAAGTTAACGGTTCTAAGAGCTGGATCAATAAATTCTCATGCAGCGTATATTGTGGTTAGGGAAATGTTGGGAGGAGGGTTGGACTTGATGATCCTATTTGCAGCCATGGTGATTCTAGGATAAAAAAAAGTATTTTTCAAGATCTGACCCTGCTGAAACACATTCTTGATGCCAAAGGAGAGGAATTATATGATATGTATAACTCCAAACTAACAAGACTTGTTCAGTCTGGAGTCCAAGTGGGAACTTGCCACTTTTTCCACAAAGAACCCATATTTGCACACTCCATTTTCAAGTTTTTCTTTGTTTTGTAAAACCAGCTCCTGGTTGGCAGTGGAGGAGGCTCAAAGGCACATCCCTTGGAGTCACTGATTAAGACTCCTGTATCTTCTGCAGTGTACAGAACGTTCTCTGTGCCAGTCCATCAAAGTGTCACCAGGAGTGCACACTGACACAGCCTCCAGACATGAGACTACAGCTCACCAAGCAGACAATATGTCTTCTTTCTTCCAGAGCTCATCTGACTGGCAAACTTTATTTCACATTTATCTTCCCAAGAGAAAACTGAACCTCCCCCAACCCTCCCTGCTAAGCTCTTCACACAAAGAGACATTAAACATTAAGAGGAACGTGGCACCTAATATAAGACTAATTAAAAGCATTCTATTTATTGTTTGTATTATTAGTCTTCTTTCTTCCAGAGCTCATCTGACTGGCAAACTTTATTTCACATTTATCTTCCCAAGAGAAAACTGAACCTTCCCCACCCCTCCCTGCTAAGCTCTTCACACAGAGAAGAGACATTAAACCTTAAGAGGACTTCCAGAGCTCATCTGACTGGCAAACTTTATTTCACATTTATCTTCCCAAGAGAAAACTGAACCTCCCCCAACCCTCCCTGCTAAGCTCTTCACACAAAGAGACATTAAACATTAAGAGGAACGTGGCACCTAATATAAGACTAATTAAAAGCATTCTATTTATTGTTTGTATTATTAGCTAAAGTGTAAAGAATTCAGACTGTATGTTCTGCAAATTATCTGTTCAACAACTCCACGGGAAGATGCTGGTGTAGAGCACCAGTGCAGCACAGCACCAGAGAGCTCCAGGCAGAGGATTTGATGGCAGAAGCTCCACAGAGTGTTTATGCATCTGCTGCTGTGGTTGAAACCAGATTTCTTCAGAGCTGAGGTCACTCCAGGAACCCTCAGATTCCTCCATTATAAGGCTCTTGTTTCCCAGTGCAGTCACCAGTGGTAGAATCAGCTCTGAACTCCACTGCCCCACACCAGTATGGCAGAGAACCTTTAATTAGCAGCTTCACTTTTGACCAGGACTAACATAAATCTCAACAAACATGCTCAAGAAGGAATCCTTCACCAACAAAACACGCTGCTTTTTTTAGCAGATATAATTTAAATTCCTTGATTTTGCAAACTTCAGAATCCCATTAGCATTAGCAATCCTATTAGAGCAAATTAATACTCAGCTAAAACTGCTGCTTATGATGCTGCGACGCTGGTTGTTGGTGAGGAATATCAAGTGAGAGGCACTTTCTTCTGTCTCTCTTAGAGGGATTATTACATTTGGCCTCTCAGGTGACAGTTTTCTTGTATTACACCTGAAAAGTGTCAGAGTTGATATTTCAGAAAACAAATCAGAGTGACAAAAGTTATTCGTCAGGCACAAATTCGATGTCACGACGTTCTCCACCTGCCTTGGTGGGGTTTTCAATTGCTCGGAGCACAGGGATTCCCTCAGAAAAGTAAAAACACCTTTTGGGTTTCAGATGTGAAGAATGATCCATTCACAAAGGAGGGGCAACAAGGCCAAGTGCAAGGGCCTGAGCCTGGGCCAGGGCAATACTTGGTACCAGCCCAGGCTGGGGGTGAGGGGCTGGGGAGCAGCCCTGGGGGTGCTGGGGGTGAGGAGCTGGGCAGGAGCCCCACCCAGCCTGGGCTGCCCCCCCAGCAGCATGGGCACAGGGCAGGGAGGGGATCCTGCCCCTCTGCCAGCTCTGGGAGACCCCCCTGCAGTGCTGGGGCAGCTCTGGAGTCCTCAGCACAGCAGAGCCAGGGAGCTGCTGGAGCGGGGCCAGAGGAGCCCCAGCAATGCCCCGAGGGGGGCACCCGTCTGCTGG
>NW_008586070.1:5496-12935 GCF_000691845.1 Merops nubicus | reverse complement strand
CCATCCCAGGGGAGGTTGGCCGGGGCTCTGAGCACCCTGCTCTAGCTGGGGATGTCCCTGCTCCCTGCAGGGGGTTGGACTGGATGACCTTGAAAGGTCCCTTCAACCCAAACCATCCCAGGATTCTTACTGCTGTTCACCATTTGTATTTATTTGTGGTGCTGCCTCGCAGGTAATCAGCGGTGGAGTTTTAAATCAAAGAGGACAGAGAGCTCCTCTGAATATGAAATTGAGAAGGACTTGGGGGCAACAGAAACATGCAAGTGAGCATTAAAATCACTTGTTCACTGTGCTGTGAAAAAATCCCTCTCCTGCTGTTAGAAACCCATTTATCTCTCCACGCTGGCTGGGGGGTCTGTGGGTGGCTCCTACCAGAGTTCACACAGCTCAGCTGCAGAGAAGAAACCAAGAGGAAGGACCTGCTGGGGTCCTGGATGTGGACCTGATGGGGTCCTTGGATGGGAAGCACTCACTGCAAGCAGGAGTGGGGCTGGCAGTGACCCCAGGATGGAGGGACAGCACCAATTCAGACGTTTACCCATCTCAGTTGGTTTTCTTCATCAAGCATGGATGAGGAGAAAGGGTTTGCCCAGCAGCTGGGTGATATGGGAGAGGGCTGGGAGCCCTGTGTGACATCCCTCTTACACACCACCACACAGCAGTGACGTGGTGACACACACAGGGATGGGATCCAGTGTGACCTTCTCTCACAAAAGACAGCAAACCAGGAAAGGAACAACCTTCCCCTGCTACTCCAGAGCACCCACCCCACCACTTCCTGATAAAGCACCCAAGGAGGAATTTGTCTTTTTTTTTCCCCTGGGAGTGTGGCAGCTCCCACGCAGAGACTCAAAATGTGACAAGTCTGGAGGAAAACTGAGGATTCCTTTCTGAAAACCAAATTGTGCAGCTGCTTTAAGTACCACGGGCAAAAGAATTATTCTTTTAAAAGTGCAAAAAAACTTCCTCTTGGTGTGGCTTCTGCCTTGCCATGAGATGCTCCTGCAGACTGCTCACACAAGAGGAACAAGACCTCATTACACCCACCAAACCAAGGTGCTTTCTTTATTGGACAACACATGACTTTCATTAGTCAGGTTCTTCTAAATTTGGGCCACTAAAAACACTGAATAATTTGCCAGCAACTCACCCCTCACTCAGGTCAGCTCTGAACATGCATGACTAATTCAGAGAGCGTTATTGGTAATGACTTCTATTTATGTAACACTCCAAATTCAGGTTTATTTTTAACCTTGGCCTTCCCTCCAACCATTCATGTCTCTGTCAAGACACCTCTCCTGACGTCAGGCACTTGGAGGAAGGGTTGGGCCAGTGGGCACCTTGCTGGGGGACAGCAGCAACAACCATTTCACTCCAGCTTCAGGAATTTCACTCTTCCATCCCCCTCTAGGTGCTTCAGATGTCCATGATAAAAGCAATGTTTTCTGAGCTGGCTTTCCTTGACCAACTTTACCACAGGGATATGATTTTAAATGTCATTACAATTTCTTTAACATATAACTGTTGAAGTCATTAACTGGTCCACACGACCTAGTGTCAAGCTGTGTTTTGTATATGCTAAATTGCATCATGTAAAGCTTTTAAGCTCGTGGTGTTTGAGTTCCTACATTTTCAAGACAGAGGCCACAGCTTTCTTTATGTTTTTTTTGACATTTACTGTCTCACCAAGGTCTGAGGAGCCTCAGTTCCAACAGAACAGTGACTCAAAATAATAAGTTCTTTTAAAGTTCAGGTTATGATATGGAAGGGGAAAAAAAAAAAGCCTACAAAAACTAACAGAC
This sequence comes from Merops nubicus, assembly GCF_000691845.1. Lineage (NCBI taxonomy): Eukaryota > Metazoa > Chordata > Aves > Coraciiformes > Meropidae > Merops > Merops nubicus. Next base: position 11,133 of record NW_008586070.1, on the reverse strand, counting down.
ACTGATTTTGGCAGCTGCAAGAAAATACAAGCCTTGCAGTGCTTTTAGAAAGGGAACCCAGGGGGGGCTCTGGGATAAGCTCCCTGGAGCCATCCTCACTGTGGCAGCAGCAGGGAACTCAAACAGAAAACCTTCACCACCAAATCCAGCAGGGGATCCAACGGGACAGCCACAGCTAGGAGCTCAACAGGAACTCTGTCAGGCTGCACCTCTCATTCATGCTTCCCTGTTTGAAACAAAAATCCTAAACGACAGGTATTTAAAGTGTGTGTCCCTGAAATTGTTGCTCTCCACTGTATGTGCTCTCTTTTTTTTTCTCTGCTTACAAAGGTAGGAAGCTCTGAATACTGCAGCCACCATCAGACTCTTTAATTTCAGAGGATAAAGTATATTCTTCAAGGTGTGTTGTAGCTACAGGACCATCTTGCTCCTGACTGGGGAGTTTTAACTCAGGAGACATTGTATGTTAATGATGGTAAGTGATGAGACAGAATATTAATTTCTGAGGCTCATCTGTACCCTTTTGAATCATAGAATTGTTTTGGTTGGAAAAGACCTCTAAGATCATCAATTCCAACCATTCCCCAGCCCTGCCAGGTCCCCACTGACCCATGTCCCTCACACCACATCTCCACGGCTTGGAAACCCCTCCAGGGGTGGGGACTCCACCACTGCCCTGGGCAGCCTGGCACAGCCCTGGGCAACCCTTTAATACATAAATCAAAATCCAGGGTTGTTTGGCTTCATCACACCTCATGCACAGTGGCAATCATCAGAATGATATGCTCAAGCATATGCAACAATCACAGCTCTACACTTCTGATCTTCTTTCTGAACACATATCTTAATAATTTGACTGTTGTAGTGCAGCTTCTAAGGTAAAAGTGTCAAATGCCCCCAGATCAATTCCCCTCCAGTGGCAAGGGAGAATTCTTTCTTAATGGATGCTGTGACATACGTGAGAGTGGTGAAGAGCCAGAAGTTAAACCTGATCAGCAAGGACTATCTGTATCACAAAGAAGATGAGAAAAAGTGAGTGGCTCAGAAGTACAAAGCCTGCCTGGGATTGGGGTCCTGCCTCCCATTTACCTTCCTCTTCCAGCTTTTGTTGGCAGGAGCAGCAATTTACTGCCTCCCTCCATGTGAGATTTGGGCATTAATGATCCCAGCCACTTACAGAATCACAGACATTAGAGCTAGAGGAGGTCACAGAGTCACCTACCTGGATAATCTTGGTTTATAAAAACTCTATTAAAAAGAAAAGTCTTTCATGTCAGCAAGGAAAGAAATATTGAAGAAAACACCAGCCCTCGTGCCAATCGATTCACAAAGCTCCAGGGGAAATTATTATCAGCTCCCTGTTAATGGTGAAAAACTGAACCCTGGAGTAACTAAATAACTTGTCCAAGAGCAGCCAGTGGCAGCAGCAGCAGTAAAAAGCACAATGCACTCCACAGTCCCCAGCCTGAATACAACAACCTCATGTAAGAACAGCCAGATGCACAGCTATGTATGCAAACTTCTCCATCTTCAGTCCAGTAAACTCTGGGGAAAGGTCAAGAATCCAAAGATGCTGGAGATATTAAAGATAACAGGAGAATAGAGGACTGGAAGCCTGAAACAGGAAGGATTTGGCTAATTGCTACCAAAGAGGCTGCCAGCATCCTGAGCTGGATGAGCCAGCATCAGGCACGATTGCTGATTTCATGATTTGTCTGTCAAGTCGTGTCCTAGGCTCTAATCTGTTCTCCAGACACTTAATTCATGGAAGAGGCTTCTAATAAAAAGTGAACTCGGCTGCTCTCAGAAGCCTTTTCTCATCATCCCAGCAGAGCAGATGCAGACTCTGTGATATCAAACACTCCTAAGCCCTTGCATTCCCTCCTCTTATATATGCTGATCATTTTTTTTTCAAGTTTCAGCAACACCAGTTCAGCTAGAGATAGAAGTCAAGTGGCAAACACATTTATTTCTGATAATTTAAGGAACTTCTGATAAAACTCGGACGAGCTGAAGTGTCTCTGCTGTTAAACTCAGGAAAATGAAATCTGGCAGCTGAGTACACTCAGGTTACAGCAAATACTCATTTTCTCATGATATCCAATCCTCATATAGCTAAATACACAGGATAGCCCAGCCTTGAGATAGTCAGAGGTGCCTCATTCACCTATGGACTCCAGGGATGTCCAGGTTCCCATTCTTTGCTCATCTTCCTCTCTGATACAGCCAAAAGAAGGTTGAAAATCAGACTTGAGGCAGAATTTTCTGGCCAAGTGACTTTGGATGCATTCGTTACACTACAGCCCCAGTTACTGCCTCCACGTGTGTGTAACTGTATCTGTGTGTACACATATATCTGGGTGTATAAATGTATTCTGAGGGAGGAAAATCCCCCTTGACAGGTAGCAGCAAAATGTTTCTTTGCAGTTAACAGGATATTAAATATCAAGAAAAAACCAGAAGATACACAACCACTCCCTCCAGTTCTGTGTCTTCCCAGATGGTGAAATAAATACACAGAGGAGGTTTCATTTCTTAAATTACCTGCTTTTTAGATGCCTTCTGGAAGCCTACCATTATTTCTAGAGACAGCAAACTCATTTCATCTCTAACTTGGTTTATACAGTTGCATCAAGCAAGAGGTGCTCAGGCTACTTACCCAGGTTATACCACATGTCCCTGATTTCAAAGCCAATCTGCCTTCTCATGTCACCATACCTTAAAAGGGAAAACAAAGCCACCATTAAAAAAAAAACCCAAAATATCTGAAACATCACATTTCAAAATCAGCATTCAGAAGCTCAGAATTCAGTAATGACTGAAGCCAGTGATTCTTTGAAATGACAGGGCAGGTTCTCCACACCCAACCCCCACAATGCCATGGCACAGCCTCCCTCATGAACACTCAACTGTGCTAAATGCCCTTTTTTTATGAAGGACACATCCAGGGTACCCCAAAAGCCTCAGCCCTACACCCCTCAGCTCCTGTTCCTCACCTCGTGTCACCTGCTGTCCCTCAAAAGACCCCAGTTTTCAATCTCTGCAGCAATATTACCACGGGGAGAACATCTACCTGTGCAAAACCTCTCCTCATCTTATTTCTAGACTCCCTGACCATCCTCTGGAACATGTGGGTGGTTATGGAGATTAATTGTGAGCATTTTCTGTTTTTCAAAGGGCAATGGCTGGGGGAAGATTACAGAGAGCTTCCCAGCCTAAGGGAAAATCTTATTTTTATATGCTCTCTTAGCACAGCATTGTCCTAGAAAATACCACACGGAACATCCTGTGACATCTTGTACCTTGATGTGCAAAATCAGACACAGAAGGCTCTGGGGAGACCTTCTGGTGGCCTTCCAGCACTTAAAGGGGCCTATCAGAAAGATGGGAACAATCTTCTGAGCAGGGCCTGTTGGGACAGGACAAGGGGGGGGGAATGGTTTGAAACTAAAAGAGATTTAGACTGAACAGGAGGAAGAAATTTGTTAGGCTGAGGGTGGTGAGCCCCTGGCCCAGGCTGCCCAGAGAGGTGGTCGCTGCCCCATCCCTGGAACCATCCCAGGGGAGGTTGGTTTGGTCTCTGAGCACCCTGCTCTAGTTGGGGATGTCCCTGCTCAGGGCAGCATTGTTGGACTGGATGACCCTGAAAGGTCCCTTCCAACCCAAACCACGTTATGATGAAGGTTTCTACACTCCAACAGGATTTTGGGTCCTGGCCAGGCTAGACCTGAAGCAAGTGGTCCCAGGCTGTCCCTGAGCCAGGGTGGAGGTGGGAGCCCATCCTCCAGCATCACTGCTACCCCTCCCACAAAGCTGGTGGCACCAACTCCTCACACCTCTCAGGGTTCTCTTCATATTCCACTCCCACTCCACGTTAATACTGGGAAAGTTTAATGAATGGAAAACATCCTATTGCCTTCATTAAGGACAGGATCAGAACCATAATGAGCTCCAAGAATGTGTTAAAGATCATTACTTAAACAACCAGATGAGCCAAGTGGTAATATCTGGCAACTTGTTGGATTTCTGTGGGATAATAGTGAGATCCCCTGTCATTAATATGGATTAAAGAGATTCTTCTGCATCATTAAGAAGCTGTTATTATCTACTGCTTAGATGCAATGTTTAGCAAAACCTACAAATGACAATAATTAAATTTTAATTGTTAAATATTTGACATTAATTGAAAAACAGACTTAAAAAGATGGGTGAGTGTGATATAGAATGAGCTGATTAATTATATCCCTTTGGCATAGATCTGATAGTGGTTTCACAGGGCAATGTAACCTTAGTGCTTCCAGGCCACACACTTACTGCATCTTGAAGAATTCATGGCCTTGATTTCAGTCTCCAAAACAAGATTAAAGTGAAAACAACAACTTGTAAAATCATTATGGACAGAGATTTACAACTTAGCAAACTTCATTAAGAAACCACTTCAAATGACTTAATCTATTTACTTATATTAGCAGTGAGAAATGTCTGTTGATTTCTGGAATTTCTTCAGCACGATACACTGCTTGGTTTAATATAAAAATCACTTAAGAATATTTCTCTCTGAGGCTCCCATCTCACAGAGAGGGATTATCACTCCACAAATGTATCTGGCAGCAGTTTCCAGTCTGATGGCAGCTCAGCTGTTGTTTCTGTGGTCAGGTCAGGAGTCTGAAATGTCAGAAATTCTCACCAAGAGAATCTAAATCACTGGCCCCACCTCGTACAAAACCATTTGGGTCCATAAATTCTGGATCTAATGAAATAAAATGTACCTGGCTCTACAAAACCATCTTGATTTCCTTTTCAAACGTGTCACTATAACATTATTTAGGGTATTTAGAGCACAAGTGTAAAAACCTGAGCTCTGCTTGATATCACTTTCCCACTGAACTTGGAACTATTCCTCTTTCATCAAGGAAGCCCCAGGGGTCACAGGTACACACAGCAGATCACACAGTGCTTGAAGAATTCTGTCTCAATGCTGGGTAAGGCAGAGATTCCAAAGGAAGCACCTCAGAACTCAGGATGGAGGGGAGGGGTTTGAAAGGCAAAACTCAGCTGCCAAAAAAACCCAGGATGGGGCAGAGAGCCCTGTCTTTTTTGGTCAAAACCTGTAAGCCAACACAGTTACAGTGAAAAGCCTTTAACACCACATGGCACTGCAGCAGGGATCAGCTCTTCCCATTCTCACTGTCATCATAATAATATACTTCATAATATAATAATATACAACATAATATAATAATATACAACATAATTTAATAGTTTATTTTATAAATAAAAGGAAGGCTTGAATTGAGAAGGTGAAGTGATACAAAATCCACTTTCTTTCTCTATTTAGATATATATTTTACATACAGGGAGTCTGAGCTATACTTGTTTAGGGAATCATAGCTCTGAAACTCCCCATTTTTGGGTATAACTTGATTTGGCTATGGGAACAAACTGCTTTTGCAGGCACACTTTACAGATGTTCTGACCCAGAAAAAGAACCCCCTCACTGTTTGAAAACACACAACTGGCTCTTTTCAGTGCTCAGGGTTTAGTTTAAGGAGGTTTACTGCACTAATATTTAATCTTTTTATCAGTGATCTGGATGAGGGCATCGAGGGCACCCTCAGTCAGTTTGCAGATCACAAC
>NW_008586070.1:0-5070 GCF_000691845.1 Merops nubicus | reverse complement strand
CTGCTGGGGAAGGGTCTAGAGCCCAAGTGTGGGGAGGAGCAGCTGAGGGAGCTGGGGGTGCTGAGCCTGGAGCAAAGGAGGCTCAGGGGAGACCTTCTGGCTCTGCACAGCTCCTGACAGGAGCCTGGAGCCAGGGGGGGGTCAGGCTCTGCTCCCAAGGAAGAAGTCATAGGACTAGAGGAAACAGTCTCAAGTTGCATCAGGGAAGATTTAGGCTGGATATTAGGAAAAATTTCTTCCCCAAAAGCCCTGTCCCAGGCTGCCCAGGGCAGTGGTGGAGTCCCCACCCCTGGAGGGGTTTCCAAGCCGTGGAGATGTGGTGTGAGGGACACGGGGCAGTGGGGACCTGGCAGTGCTGGGTTAAGAGTTGGACTTGATGATGTTGTAGGTCTCTTCCAACCAAAACAAATCTTTGATTCTATGACTGGAACCCCAGTGAAACTGGCTGTAGTCACAAAAATTGACTCAAAAAGGCCGTCGGGGATTAAGCAATAAAGAGCACACGTAAAAAGAGATTAGGGGAAGCACAAAGCTAAAGTGATTTAAAAATTCAGTTTTATAATATGTTAATACTTCTGAAAAGTCTTGACTTTATGAACATCCTGCAGCAGAAAATAGTGCCTTCATCAGTAATGAATCATGTAATTTAGATCTTGATTCGAGGGTAGAAACACACGCAATACTTGATTCATGTTTTTAAAACCAACCTTTCATTATACCATGATTGCATCTCAATTTGAATGGATTTTGCTAAGGAATTAAAGTAAAATTATGTTAATAGACCTCAAGTTCTTGTCCATGATTTAGATGACGAATAGGACTTACTTGTTAAGTATTTTTGCTCTTTTAGCACTTGAAAAATTCTCCAGTTGTAAAGACTCCTGTGTGAGAAAAGCAACAGCCAGGTGGAAGTAATTGTTCCAGAGCTGAAAGACCCCAAAATGACAAAAATAGGTACCATTAATTCTCTGAAATGTTTGGTTTTTGTTTTCTGCACACCTAAAAAACATCTTAGGAGAATCTAAATTAGGCACACAAATATTTCAAGGCTAAAATAACAGACACCACCGAGCCAGCGTTGCTTGAAATATCCTTAGCACACCTCATGGTGTTTATGGTTCCACGAGACACTTCCCACCTACAAATCGTAATCCATTGTGTTTGGATGATTGGAGTAGAATTAAATGGGAACATATAAATATGAAATGAAAAAGGATGCTGAGCAAGTGACCTAAACCAACATATTTCTCCCCAGCAGGGAGCTCGGACGCTGCGTCTCAAACTCCACTTTTGAGGCAATAATTCTGCTAAATCTGGTGCAGAAAGGTGGAGGATCCCCCTTTTTGCTGTTTTTGAAGGAAAGGAGGAGTTTTATGTGATGCTCTGGGTAAGACCTGCTGCTCTTCTAGGAAAAAAAAACCCAAAACATGAATGGGTCGTACATACCTGTTGAGACTTCACTGGGCAAACTGGTCACCTGGGGTTCCACCACAACACGTTATATAGAGACCAATAGACCAAAATTACACATCCAGGGCAAAAATTTATTACAACATTAACATTAGGCCCCAAGATACTGGTGGGTTTTTTTCTTACCTGTAACTCAAAGTTGGCTTGATCAAGAAATTTTTTGTTTAGCATATCTGCATACTGATTAATTGCTCGCAGGAAGACTCTGAAAGATCAAGAGAAAATTACATAATTACACACTCTTCTGTGGTACCTCTGTACACTTGGCATCCCAATTAGACAAAAATCTGAGTCTGTCTGGGAAGGGAAATTTGTAGCTGTTCCTTGCAAAGCAGCGTAATCTCACCACTGTGGAGTATACACAACCATATGCAGATGTTCTCAAAATTAATCAAGCAAATTAGCATATGAAGAAACACAAGGAATGTTTTGGATAAAATCACTTGTCTTTAAAATATCTCCTGATCACCAAGAGGTCATTGAAAAGGCAGTTTATTAGAAAAAGATTATATTTATTTTTAAAGCCACAGCATCATAGCGTTGGACCCAACCCAGACTTGCAGCTGGCTGCATTTCCACCTGCAGGTCAAGCAAAAGATGTTTTTAAACACGAGGCAAACAGCATTTTACACACAATAAACACATCAAAATGCTGTTGAAGGACCATCTTCAAACCCTTGCTCACTGCTCTAGTTCTCAGATGCTAATTCGGCACCCAGCGCAGCTTATTGCTTTGCTAAAAAGGATGCTGCTAAAATGGCAACAGAAGTTGGCTTGACAAGCTTTAAAAATAAAACCAAAGGGTCTAGGATAAGTAGGTCACTACATATTCATGGTGCTGAAAAGTAAACATATTATTCTTTGCTCCCCTAATCTCCATTTTCAAAATAAACATTCGATTCCTCCCGAAAAGTTTAAATTTATGCTCTGAAACTGCCAGCTAATGCCCAGACAAATGAGCTTGTCTTTGGAGCAGACTGGGGTAGAGATTTATGTCTCCTGAAAGCACCAGCAGAGATAAAGACCACTCATGACACGTATGACTCTTTTTTTTGCCTCCTCCAATAGAAATCTTTAAAAAAAGAGAGTTCACTATTGAATGAGAATAACAAAGTGAAGCTTCCGACAGGCTGACAGACAAATATCAGAATTATTTATAACAAACCCACAGAGGCAGTAAGGAAGGGATTTTTTTTACTGTATTTAAGATATCCAGTGCTCTCTGCTGAAAAAAAATAAAGTCAGATCACCCCCCAGCACTCTAATGGAGGAGAAGGAAAGGATCTGAACGTGAACATAAAAATTAACCTTACAAAAGAAAGTACAAAAGACAGTTTAAAAGATGAAAGAATGTATCAAATCTAAATGAATATATATAAAAAAATGACAACACACTTAATATATATTTCATATATATATATATATGTATTTAGATGTATGATTTAATTAGTGAGCTGTAGCTCAAAAACTGAACACTGAAGTTATTCATTTTGATCTGTAGACTTACAACCTCTTGCTTTGTGGTTTCAAAATGTGATACTGTGATGAGACTCCTGTGCCTTCCTAGAAGAATTAGTAATTTAATGAAGTGGGAAGGGCCATCTAATGCTCCCTGCCTGATGAAGATAAAATCAGATCCAACAGAGGGAGGATTACACCTACAACTTAAACATGCTGCCTTAAGACATGACTGTAATGTATTCAATCTGCTCCATCTCATCAAGCTTTGGAATAATCTCATTACTTTATAGCCCATTATTTTTTCTTTAAATTGTGACTCTCATTTTCCCCCTAGACTAATTCCATTGAATATCAATAAAGAATAAATAATGCAGAATCTACTCTACATTGAAACGATGAAAGGACCAAACCAGAGCTCATCTGTTGGACAGGAGTTGTAACTAAACAACACCACCCCCTCCTTGGGCCACCCCTGACACCAGGCTGCTTTAGCTCTTCCTCCCAACTTCTGACAGAAGAAAGGAGATTTAAGAGTTGATTTTTGAATTATTCAAACCTCATTTTAATTTTGATTTCATCTGATGATCTGTTCAGTCCTTCCATCACTGGACAAAACAATTCCTAATGTGTGTCAGTGAAGAGAGCTCAGTTCTTGTCCCAGGGAAAGTCAACAGAACAGTATTTTAATTATCATAATATATCTTCAGTCACAAATCAAATGTAAGTCAGAGAGGATTTTGTGTACTGAGAGGAATGTGGGAAATACTGACAGTCACTTTACCACAACATGGGAGCAGTCAAAATATGACTCTTCCAGAGCATGGTACTGCAAAGTGAAACACAACTGGCACATTGAGATCCATCCTGAATGATCCAGATTTAACTGAGGAAAAGGGAAGTTAGAACATGGATTAATCAGCAACCAAATGAAATCCTACAACCTCCAGGCACAGCTGAAGTCACCTGAATGACCCTGTCGTGGCTAAGCTCACACCACTTTCTGGAAGGATCTAGTATCACAGAATTGTTCTGGTTGTAAAAGACCTTTAGGATCATTGAGTCCAACTCTTAACCCAGCCCTGCCAGGTCCCCACTGCCCCGTGTCCCTCACCCCACATCTCCACAGCTTGGAAACCCCTCCAGGGGTGGGGACTCCACCACTGCCCTGGGCAGCCTGGCACAGCCCTGGGCAACCCTTTCAGGGAAGACATCCTTCCTAATGTTCAACCCAAACCTCCCCTGGCCTGCAGTCCAAGAGAAAACAGCAAAATTATGATGATTTTTATCTGAAGAAGTGAATTTTAAGAATAGATATAGATACTGGCAATAAGAAGTAAGTTGTAGAGCATCTTGGGACAACAAGAGTAGAGAGATTCCATCACAGCACTCCTCCTCCACCTCAGTGTAAAGCTTTATTGTTGTGAGACCCAACAAGGGACAGTTGGATTTAGAGAAATGGAGTTTTCCAGCAGGCTGAGATCACTCCCAACCTCCTCATAATCTCTTAAACCTACCCACACAAGAGTGAGGAGGGGTGTCAGCTGAGAGAAGAGGTGACTATTTCTACCTTGGGCATTCAAAACCCACCTGCAATTCAACAAAGACTCAGAAGAAATAGCAATGGGCAGAGAGTTGCAGGGCAGAAGTCAGCTGGTTCAGCTGGCACCACTTCAGCACCTGGTCCAACACCCCTTGTACAGTTTATCAGACAGAAGGATTACTAACCTGGAGAGATCATCTGCATAGAAAAATATTGGTTTGATGAATTCTTGGCCATAAGCCAGACTGTGGTATCACCTGCAAAGTCTGCTGCAACTCCTGAATGCTAAGAAGGTTCAGGTTAATGCCCAAATAAAATTCAAAGAGGAAGCAGAAAAATTTTACAAACAGTTCCAAAGTGTTTTTCTAATCCTCTTCTCCCAAAGCAGCTACTGACAATTTTTTTTTGAGGGAAATGTGGCTTTTCAGAACAGGCAGAAGGGAACCACAGGCACCAGTTTGTACTGAAGCACAAGCTGGCTGCTGCTAACACAGGTAGGGAGGTGACTGGGACATCACTGGCCAAGAGACAAATAATCAGAGCTATCTCCTGTGCTCTGATGGAGAACATCAACATCTGCAGAAAAAGAAGGTGCTTTT
>NW_008586069.1:834-1473 GCF_000691845.1 Merops nubicus | reverse complement strand
AACTTGGGGTTGCAGGGGGACGCCCAAAAAAAAAAAAAAAAAAAAAAAAAAAAAAAAAAAAGAGACTTCTTGTTTCTACAGCATGGGGAGGGGGAGATTGTATATTGCCTTAGCCTTATGAGAAAAATACTGCTTTTATACTAATCACAAAGGAGTGCTACGAAATTCCTCAACAAAGATAACAGAAGGACTAGCTCGAAGGAGACGAGGGAGACAGGCACAGCAAGGAAGGTTTGAATCTGGGTCTATTTCAATTGCCTTGGCTAACTATTTTACTCTTTACACTAATAGGACCTCTTGAAATGCTACTAATTGATTCAACTTTCAATCCCTGCATCCTCAATAACTTGTAGTCTTTGTCAGAAGAAGGATCGAGATGATACTACGACAACACAACTTGGCTTGATGAAACACCCCTTCAAGAAGGATGATACTCTTAATAACCAACTTTAAAGAAGCTACGCTGATACAGTGAACTTAAACGAGTTTGTGCCTTTTAATTTGTTATGCCTTTTGAATCTTTTACTATTATTCTGTTTTTGCTAAGGCTTGCTTATGTTGTAGATAGAATGCTAATCTTCTGTCATGGGGAGGGGGAGATGTTGTGGTGAGCAGAGACCGCCCTAGGAAGGGATCAGC
>NW_008586069.1:0-822 GCF_000691845.1 Merops nubicus | reverse complement strand
CCGCCCCAGCACTGCCCCCTGCCCCCCCCGCAGCCATGGCTGTCCTCCCCCCACCCTGGACAGTGGGAAGGGGCCAGAAGAAAAGTGACTGGTTTCAATGGAATCATGGAGAGAGCCCAAGAAGCGCTGACCTGGGTCAAATGCAGCCTCCCACCTCCTCCGTCTTCATTTGGTCTTTATGGACATTCCTTTAATTTCTCCTGGGGCTGGACAGAGTGGGGGCCTTGGGGCTCTCGTGGAGGGGGAATGGATGTCACCTAGAAGGCCACCATCGACTGGCATCGTGGCAGGACAGCATCACTGCTCTCCAGCCCCCACGGCCACCACGGGGGCTCCTCACTGATCTCCTTCCCTCTCAGCAGCCACCACACCATACCAAGGAGGTGAGGGGATAGAGTTTTGGGTGCTGAGCCTTGTTTTGGAGGAGGGAGAGGAGGGACATCAACATCCAGGAGTGGGGACAGAGCCCGTTGCTCCTGTAATCCCTCACACTGTCATAAAGAACTCGCTGCAAAAATGTGCTTGGTCACAAGGTTGGGGCTGGGAAGACCTGGGACCTCCCAGCGTGGCTGGCTGGCAGCAGGGAGAAGAAACACCAAAACCTCACCTGAATCATAACACCCTGGAATTGTTCTGGTTGGAAGAGATCATGGAGTCCCCATGACTCCTAGCCAGATCCCCTAGGACACCATGGAAGCCAGCAGTGGCACAAGGGGCAACCATCTTCAACCTGTGCCACACAAAACCTGGTGGCCACCTCTCTCTACCTTAGCTGTCAGCACGGGCCAGATCTGGGCTTCTTTCTGGGGGGGACACAGTGAC